>NW_012148631.1:105193-107899 GCF_000956105.1 Propithecus coquereli
AACTTTATATACAGGAAAAAAAAATTAGCTGTGTGTGGTGGCATGTGTCTGTAGTCCCAATTACTTGGGAGGCTCAGGCAGGAGGATCTCGTGGGCCCAGGAGTTTGAAGTTACAGCAAGCTATGATGACGCCACTGCACTCTAGCAGCTGGGCAACACAGTGAGACCCTGTCTTAAAAAAAAAAAGATACAATGTTGTAAAGATGTTAATTCTCCTAATTAAAAATTAAAGGCAATTGCAATGAAAATCCAAACAGGCTTTGTCATGCAACTTGTTGATTCCAAAGTTGATTCCAAAATTCATATGGAACATGAAAAGTACAAGAAGAGGCATCTAGTGGCAAATGAATTTTCAAAATTAATAGGGGGAAGTGACATACCAGATTTCACATTTATTAACACATGAAATTTTAGTACTTAAAGTACAATTTAGTTAACTCATACCATGGGGGTGCAATCAGCAAGACCCAGGTGGCTCACCCCTGTAATCCTAGCACTCTGGGAGGCCGAAGCTGGAGGATTGCTTGAGCTCAGGAGTTCAAGACCAGCCAGGCATGGTGGCATGCACCTGTAGTCCCAGCTGATCAGGAGGCTGAGGCAAGAGGATCCCTTGAGCTCAGAAGTTTGAGGTTGCAGTGAGCTACGATGACACCATTGCACTCTACCCAGGGCGATAGAGTGAGACCCTGTGTCAAAAAAAAAAAAAGAAAAAAGAAAGAGTCCCATGGATCTGGACTGACATGGAGGTATATTTGAGACACATTTTTGAGTTAAAAAAAATGAATTCCTGATTGGTACAAATTCGTGATGATACCATTATATTTCTTTTAAACATGCAAAATAATGCTCCACTTTTCCCATGGGTGTGTAGAAATAAGAACAGCTAGTACTTACCATACGCCAGCCAGTATTTGAAGTACTTTACACATATTAACTCATTTTATCCTAACAATAACCTCATGAGGTAGGTAATGTTACCATACCCATTTTATAGATGGTAGACATTGAGGCTCAGAAAGATTAGACAACTTTTCCAAGGTCACACAGTTTGTGTGTGACAGAGTCAGGATTTGAACCTAGGAAGGCTACATTCAGAGACCAATCCCATAACCTTGCAATCCCATAATCCCTGCACTGAGAGAAAGTTATGGAAGAATTCACAACAAACTAACAATTGTGGGAAACTCAGAGAGAAGAGTTAAACTGGACTTGTAGACAGAAAGGATAGATAATTTTAGCCTTATCTTTAATTTAAAAAAAAGGATGTTGCCACATATTCTTTGTGTGATTTGAATTTATTTTTTGGTAATGAAAAGATTGCAAAGGAGAGAGAAGGAGGAGCCAGTGGGGTAGAAAGTTATTTAGGCTCTTCAAACTTCGGTTTTAAAAAGTGAACAACACTGGGAGCAGTGGCTCACATCTGTAATCCCAGTGCCTTGAAAAGCCAAGGCAGGAGGATCGCTCGAGGCCAGGAGTTGAAGACCAGCCTGGACAGCATGATGATACCCTCTCTCCAAAAAATTAGTCTGACATAGTGGCACGCCTATACTCCTAGCTACCCAGGAGGCTAAGATGAGAGGATTGCTTGAGCCCAGGACTTCTAGGTTACAGTGAGCTATAATTGTGCCACTGAACTCCAGCCTGGGCAACACAGTGAGACCCTGTCTCAAAAAAAAAAAAAAGGACAAGAGAGAGAGAAAGAGAGAGAGAGAGAGAGGGAACCAACTTCTATCCTCCCCCTTCTAAATCTGATTCTTCTGTGTCTATTAGTCACCCCATCATTTACCTGGTGGTCACCAGGCCAAAATCTGGACCTGCCTTCCAGCTCAGGCCTCCTATCTCCTGGAGAACAGCTGCCAGCCAGTCATTCAGTCATTGGCTCTGGGTGGTGACTTAATTCCCAGACACCTCCAAGCAGGTGACTTCAATCACCCAAAGACACTTCCCTGGAGAACGTTGCAGGTATAAGTCATTGGTGACAGTCATCAAAAGTATTCCCCATGGAAGAGGGCACCATTCTGTCTTCTAGTCTTCTATCCAACCAAATGTAGGGGTGGTACCCCAAAATATGGTGCTTTGGCTTGCTAACTGCTTGAACAAAGGAGACGGAAATGCCTCAGAAGTAAGCCTCAGAGACAAGGTGTCTCTCTGACCTTCCCCTGTTCCCGCCCTTCCTCAATCATTCCCTTCCAAAGTGCAGGGAGGGGCTGTCACTGAAATTCCCTCATCTGACTGAAGGAAATTCTTCAAGTGTTCTGAAATCCCTGTCTTGAACCCCCTTCCTAGGAATCTCATCAAACAACCAGGGAAGATGAATCACTAGCCAGGAGATTAAAAGTCATCACCGCACCCAGACAGGCTATTGCCTATTCTACCTGAGGGCTGCTCCAAAACAACTTTTTTTTTTTTTTTTTTACCTGAGAGACTTTATTCGAATAATCAGACAACTTTTGTTTGCAGTGCAGTTTTGCCCCTCACCATCCCAAGACTTGTTGCCACCTCCCCCACAGCCCAGAGGACCTTTGTCCCTGGCTATTGTCTGTTCTGAAGGCCCATTCATTTCCCCTAAATATCATTTATTCTTCCTTTAAAGTTGCCTACATTCCCTCACTTCCCTCTCTCCTCTGAAGAGGGTATTTAAACTTCAATTCTGGCCCTTCTTTGAGTCTCATATTTTGTGTGGCTCTCAGGCACATGTGCACATTA
>NW_012148631.1:109294-111569 GCF_000956105.1 Propithecus coquereli
GCATGGTGGTGCATGCCTGTAGTCCCAGCTACTTGGGAGGCCGAGGCAGGAGGATTGCTTAAGCTTAGGAATTCAAGGCCAGTCTGAGCAAGAGCAAGACCTGTCTCTGCAATATAAAAAAAAAAGAAAAATTAGTTGGGTTCGTGGTGTGCACCTCTAGTCCCAGGCAGGAGGATCACTTGAGCCCAGGAGTTTGAGGTTGCAATGAGCTATGATGATGCTACTGCACTCTACCCGGGGTGACAGAGTAAGACTCTGTCTTTAAAAAAAAAGACACTTAAAAAAATAAAAAGACAATATTAGCGTGTCAATGTTAGTTTCTGGTTTTGATCATTATACAGTAGTCCCCCCTTATCCATAGGGGATATGTTCTAAGACCTACATCCTAGTAGATGCCTGAAACCTTGGATAGTACCAGGCCCTATATATTTTATGTTTTTTCCTATACACGTACACACCTATGATAAAGCTCACTTTATAAATTAGGCACAGTGAGAGATTAACAATAATAACTAATAGTAAAATAGAAAAAATTAACAATATACTGTAATGAAAGTTATGTGAATATTGTCTCTCTCAAAATATCTTATTGTGCTATACTCACCCATTTTCAGACCGTGGTTGACTGTGGATAACTGAAACCTTGGAAAGTAAGACTCCCAATGACTGGGAGGTGGGGGGTATTACTGTACTGTGATTATGTAAGAGAAAGTCCTTGTTTCTAGTAAACACACACTGAAGTATTTGGGGTAAAGTGGCATCGTGGCTGTAACTTGCTCTCAAATTCAAGGGAAAAATGCACCTGCTGAGAGAAGGATAAAAGAAGTGTGGTACTATGTTAACATTTGGGAGTCAGTGAAAGGGATATAGAAATTTTTTTGTTCTATTCTTGTAAGTTTTCTATAATTCTGAAATTGTGTCAAAATAAAAGGTAAAAACCAAACCAATCCAAACTCTATCCACCACGACAGCTGCTGAAATCAGCAGTGAACCAAGAGTAGAAACCAGAGGTTTCTGCTAAAAACACAAGCAGCCCAAAGGAAAATAAGCAAAACAGTTTTAACAGACACTTCACGCAAGAGGAATTCCAACTGGTCAATGAACATATTGAAACATCTTAATCTTATTAATTACCAGGGAAACGCAAATTAAAGTAACCATGAGATACCCTGGACACCCACCAGATTGGTGAAGATTAGCATGGGTTAATACCAAGTACAGTCCCGTGGAGCAGTGGGAATGAGCACGCCTTGCTGGGTGGGAATGTACATTTATTCGTTCAACCATTTTGGAAAATTGTTTGACATTATCCAATAAACTCAGAGATATGCACATAGTCTGTGGCCCAGCAGTTTCACTCTTAGATGACATAGCCTGGAGAAATGCGTGCATTTGTGCGGCACAACATATGAACCAGAATGTTCACAGCAGCGCTGTTTAAAATAACCCCAATCTGGAAACAGCACAAATGTAGAGCAACAGGATAATGATAATTTGTGGTACAATCACATACTGAAATATTATACAGCAATGAAAATTCATAAACTACATCTGCATGCAACAACATGGATGGCCCTTACAAATATAACACTGAGTTAACCATATGGTTTTATTTATATAATGTTCCCAAACAGACAAAACCGAAACTATATTGTGTAAGGATACATTAAATATATACTCGGGTAATAAAACTATGAAGGAAAGAGAGAAAGGTACACTCCTGCTGGGTAGAGGGCAGTGTGTGGTTGAGGAGGAGCATTGTCTAAGGCGCTAGCAATGCTTTATATCTTTACTGGGTGGCGGGTACATGGGGATTCACTTTATAACCACTTTTCAAGCTCTGTGTATATCCTAAATACTTTTCTATGTATTCTATTCCACAATAAGAATGATTTAAATTATGTGTTAAATAAAAATAAAAAGTAATCTTTGCTCAACTATAGGTGCTATTGCAGTGTATGGACACAAGAGGGGGCGCTAACCAACGAGCAGTGGAGAAGCGAGGTGTCCTAGAAACAGAGAAAAACACCCAGGCAGAAACTGCCCAAGAGTGGTTAACTGACTGACGGATTCTGGCTCCTGCACCTGCCAGGTCAGCCAGGGGCCGCCTCTAGCACCTGCAGCATCTGTGACCTTTCACGGGGATGGAGCTCTTCTCCCGAGCGCAGATGGGGTCTGCAGAACCGGGGAAGCCGCGCCCTTGCACCACTGAGCTTTCTTCTCCCTCCAACAATAATGACACCCTCGCTCTTTTCCATAAGACTCCAAACACGTC
>NW_012148631.1:111619-113347 GCF_000956105.1 Propithecus coquereli
CCCCCTTCCTAGGAATCTCATCAAACAACCAGGGAAGATGAATCACTAGCCAGGAGATTAAAAGTCATCACCGCACCCAGACAGGCTATTGCCTATTCTACCTGAGGGCTGCTCCAAAACAACTTTTTTTTTTTTTTTTTTACCTGAGAGACTTTATTCGAATAATCAGACAACTTTTGTTTGCAGTGCAGTTTTGCCCCTCACCATCCCAAGACTTGTTGCCACCTCCCCCACAGCCCAGAGGACCTTTGTCCCTGGCTATTGTCTGTTCTGAAGGCCCATTCATTTCCCCTAAATATCATTTATTCTTCCTTTAAAGTTGCCTACATTCCCTCACTTCCCTCTCTCCTCTGAAGAGGGTATTTAAACTTCAATTCTGGCCCTTCTTTGAGTCTCATATTTTGTGTGGCTCTCAGGCACATGTGCACATTAATAAATCTGTATGCCTTTTCTTCTGTTAACCTATTATCAGTTCATTTCAAGAGACTCCTAATATCGAACTTCCAGAGGAAAAATCTAAACTTTCCCACATAAGCAAAAGGAGGGTTGCAGGTGTTACATGGTCTCTTCCTTCGTGGCTGATGCGGGATCTGTTTTGGGGGAAGGATTACAGAGATCTTAGCACACTGATTAAAAACAAAAGACTGTAGAAAACCACCTCAATGTCCACCAACTGATGAATGGATAAATAAAATGTGGTATATCCATACAATCGAGTAGTATTCTTTAATAAAAGGAACGGAGTACTGATACATTCAACAACATAGATGGACCTGAAACATTATGCTATATTAAAAGAGCCAGAGCGAAAAGGACCAATACTGTGTGATTCCGTTCACGTGGAATGTCCAGAATAGACAAATCCCTAGAGACGAAAGTAGTCCAGTGGTTGCCAGGGGCTGGGATGTAGGGGTGAGGAGGGATGGGGGTGACTGCTAATGCAGGGGATTCTTTTCCATAAGCGCAGGTGAGATCAGTGGTAGCCACGCTGGAGTGGTATCTCTGTCTTCCTCTGGGAATAGGAAGAAGGAAATGCCTTGAAATTCCATCCTCTGCATTTGAAGTGGGCACTGGTCTGGTACCTAGGCCAAGGTACTTTAATACTTGAGACTTCTTCTGTTTAAAAAATGTTTGAAATTACAAATATAATACATGCTGTGACAGAGCGAGAGTACACGTCGGGTGCTGCACACTCCTGACTTCATTAACTCATCGCAACCCTCCTGCCTACTGGGTGTTATTTCCAATTTCCAGATGAAAAAATGTAGGCCCAAGGGAGGTGACAGGACTTGCCCAGGTCACACAACAGAGTTAAGATTTGAACCCAGAAACGGCGAGGGCGTCAGCGGCTGTAGCTATAGCAGTAGCATCGGATGACCAGCCTCCTTTCCTCTCCCGCAAACTGGTTCCTCTCCCCCTCCCTCTCACTGTTTGTGGTGTGTTTGATGTATTAAAGCAGGAGCTAGAACTCGAGCAGCGCCATGAGGAACACTACCGCCGTCCCCAGTGATTCTGGTGACTAATGTCTCCCTGAGCGCTAGCTCTGAGCAGATGCCGACTCTCTTTGGTTTCCTAGGCAAGATCCACGAACTGCGCCTCTTGCCGCCTGAGTATCACCGTTTTTGCTAACGCCGCCCCAGCCTAGGCAGGCCTAACCCACACCATTTCCTTAGGCCCTTGTGGCTGCTTTCCTGGGCTAGGCTGCTTTAGTTGATGGTGGCTATTGCA
>NW_012148631.1:114871-115330 GCF_000956105.1 Propithecus coquereli
TCAAACTCCTGGGCTCAAGTGATCCTCCCACCTCAGCCTCCTGAGTAGCTGGGACTACAGGTGTGCACCACTGTGCCTGGCTCAAACTTTTAATACATACTGTCAAACTGCCAGCATAGAATCTAATGTTTGCCATATTCCATGTGTGTCAACTTATTTAATTTTCAAAATGTATTCATTCCGTCATTCAGCATATATTCACCGAATGCTACTTTGTGCCAGGTATTTTGGGGACTCAGAGATGAGCAAGACACAGTAACCCTAGGAGGCAGAGCCAATAATTATTCCCATTGTACAGATGAGGAAACTGAGACCCATGAGATGACTTGCCTAAGAACAGAGATGCCAGGCACAGTGGTGCACACCTGTAGTCCCAGCTACTAGGGATGCTGAGGCAGGAGGATCTCTTGAGCCCAGGAGTTCAAGACTAGCCTGGGCAACATAGGAAGACTCCAGCAC
>NW_012148631.1:116955-199149 GCF_000956105.1 Propithecus coquereli
TCTAATACATATTTTGCTGAAAACAGTTTTTCCTAAAGATAAGGCCACAAATGAAGAAAAAAAATTATGGAACAAGTAGACTAAAAAAGTTAAAACCTAGTTGGGTAAAGTGACTACCCCATTGTTTTACAACATGCCCTAGAAAAATAACTCTAAAAGCTTTACAGAAGCAATCCTCATGATGAAAATCTATAATCTACCGAAAATAATTTTAAACTTAGTATTAAAAAAATACTATGATCTGTAAGCACTGTGTATGCAAATGGGATCAAAACACACACAGCAATCCTCCCAAGTATGGGACCTATACAGTCAGAAAACTTCATAGGCTCTACTACCCAACACTCATTTTAACCAGATAACCTATTAGTCAATAGGACCAAACTTCACACGCTCTGCTTCTCCAGTTATACCATAATATAATGCTATACAGTACTTAGAAACACACACACACACACATTTCCTTCGCCATGCTACAAAACAAAAACTTCAAAAATCACTATAAAGGAAGTAAATTCTGACACACGGATGAATCCTGAAGATATGCTAAGTGAAATAAGCCAGTCACAAAAAGACAAATATTGCAGGATCCTATTTATATGAGGTACCTAGAGCAGTCATTCAGAGAGACAGAAAGCAGAATGGTGAGGTCAGGCACTGAGGCGAAGCGGAAAGGGAGTATCACTTTGATATAATGAAAAAGTTCTGGAGATGGATGTCGACAGCTGTGCAACAATGTGAACATATTTCACACCACTGAACAATACACTTAAAAATGGCATTTTCTGTGTTATATGTATTTTACCACAATTTAAAAAATCACTATGAGGAACCACTTGAAAGGTTGGAAGAAATGTATTCATGATGGAAACGGCAGACACAAATTTATTCTTCACAAAGTAGCAAACTCAACTTACAGGGTTTTTCTGTGCTAGTGAGAGATGTGTTCAGATCCATCCAAATTCTTCTGTCCCAAGGAAGGCATTGAAAAGAAAAAACAATGACCCAGCAATTCCTATTCCTAGGTATACACAAGATTTGAAAACAGAGACTCAAAAGATACTTGTATACCAATGTTCACAGCTGCATTATTCACAACAGCCAAAAGGTGGAAACAATCCAAATGTCCATCAACAGATAAATGGATAAACAAAATATGGTATGTATGCATAATGGAATATTATTCAGCTTTAAAATAAATGAAGTTCTGATATGTGCTACAGATAGTGTGGATGAACAAGGACAAGTATTGAATGCTTCCACTTGTATGAATTATCGAGAACAGGCAGATTCACAGAGACAGAAAGTAGATTAGGTTTCTAGGAGGAAAAAATGAGAAGTTACTCTTTAAGGGGCACAGAGAGTCTTTGGGGTTATGAGAAAGTTTTAGAAATAGATATTGGTGATAGCTTACAACACTGTGAATGTAATTAATCCACTGAAATATACACTTAAAAATGCTTAGAATGGCAAAGAAACAAAAAAAAAGAAGAAGAAGAGAAAGGACAGAGGAAGGAGCAAAGCTAATAGATCTTGTAGGGTCTGTTTCTCCGCCCTTTCCTCATGTGGACTTAATACTCCTTTGTGGCCATTGTTCTCCTTTGTCAAATTATCATTTCACAGATGAGACCATGTAATTTAAGTGTTTTAAAGTCTAAGGCCAAGTCCAGTTATTAATTTTAGTTTAGTTCCAATACCTTGTTTATTTTCCTGAAACCAATTCTGGTCTGAAAACTCTATCTAGATAAAACTATTCACATTTATGTTATAGTCAATATTAAGAGCTATATATCTAGAGAGAAATTCTTAACCACGAACAATGTATAAAGAAAAGTTTTCTCAGATTTCATCAAACTGTCAATTTCTAGTAAAAACATTTTAAGTGAGGTTAACTTTTAGCATTTAAGTGAAGCCTGGCCACAAATTCTAGATAGCTAAGCTTTTCTTACCTGCTTTAATTGCCCTAAAAGGGCAAAGAAACTGCAATTATCCCTAACTTTTTTACTCTCATTTCCAGCTTAACTATATCAACATCCCCAGTGAAGAAGGAAGGCACTACTTCTAAAATTTATGATAGCTTAAGATATGAAATAAGTGAACTTATGTGTTGTTGGGCAACTGGTTCCAGAAAGCTATTTTTCAATTATAAATTCACTATTTGCACGATAGACATGATTAGTCTCTATGACACAAATCATAGACTGTCTACTACCCAGAGCTCATTTTAACCAAATACCCTCTAACCAAACTCTTCACTACTGTTTCTCCAATTGTACCATAATATAATCACTTACAGTACTTTAAAAAAAATTATTTGCTATACTACAAAACCAATGTAATGGTGTCACAAGAGGAAAATCCCATGATGAGCAAGTCCTTGCCCCTCTCGGAATTTACAGTCTCTGGAGTTTGTGGAGTTTAACATTGTAGTAAATATTACTAGTAAAATTTTTACTTCCTCAGAATATTTAATTTCCCAAAAGCATTTATAACAGCATTTTTATGGCTAATATTTATTGAGTGCTCTCTATATGCCAGATATCCTAAGCACTTTAACTCATTCGAATCTTCACAATAACCCTTAAAAGAGAAACAGGTTCTATAATCATCATCCCCATTTTTTAAAATGGGGAAACAGACCCACAGATGTGAAGTGAACTGCCCAAGGTAACACGGGCAGGAAATGGCAGGCACCTGAATCTGAATCCAGGCGGTCGGAGTTAAGAACCTGTGTCTATACCCACTAAGGCATCAGCTCTCTCCATTATAAATTTGTCTTCCCTCTCACAATATACTTTTTAAGTAAATTGATTCTTTAAAAATCCTGTGTAGTTTTTAATCAAGTTACAACCAAGGAACAATGAGCCAATCTTCCAAACTCTCTGACAATCCCTGTAGATAACAAACTTTCTCTTACTTTCTCACTAGGCCAAAGTGGTAAAAAGTGGATGAGCAGTGCCGGAAACAAGCACAGAATGCTAAGACAAGAATTGTAGAAACAAAGAAGAAAAAACAAACAGGAAAGCTGGCATGGCAAGAGTTCCAGCCAAGGACGGAAGGAAAAGGTAAAGGCCAAAAGAGGAAAGAGTGGAGATGAGGAACGTCAGGATAATACTTTCGTCATTTCCAATGATTTACCCATACTTTTTACAGTATACATACATCCTCTAAAATCATAATTAGTTTTGTTCCCCCAGGCAGGTAGTCTCAGGTACACTTCCGTTAAGCCATGTTAAGCCTACTGATTACAAAGACTCTCAATTCTAATGAGCAACTGCTTCATTGCATTTTCTTTCTTTCAGTTATCAACAATGAATAAACTCAACCTTAACAGGTGTATGGAACTTTTAAAAAAAATGCTATCGATGATCTTTTAGTAGATTATAATTCTTGTCAATTATCCCTCAGGTAAACTGCCTCAATAACATTTCTAAAAAGTGAAATACTGTTCTCAAAGTATTATATCTCAAACTCTTCAAAAATGCTTTCCCTTGGACTTACTTAAAAATAATTTGATCAGCATCTATTTAAGCCTGTGGTAAGACAATTTCATGTTAATTATGCCACAACAGTTATAAAGGATTGCAAAAATTCCTACTTATATAGTTAAAAAAACGCATATTTTCAATAAAGAATGAAATGAGAGAAATGAATTAGTTGGAACACAAGGCATATATCTGGTCACCAGTAATAACAGAAAAGTTCAGTGTTTAGTAATTTTTCAGTGTTTTATTTACAACTCCTTAGATAATAACCACCTGGAGTAGAGACTTTGTCTTTTATATTTTATGTTTCAGAACACAACATCCACCTATGGGTCATCAAAAATGATAGAATTGTGAACTAAAATAAAATTTTAAGGCTCACCCCCCCCACCGGCTGACTAAATGGACCCCCTTGTGGCCAAAGGAATACCCTAAAACTGAATTGCCTGCCAGGAGGAAGGAGGTCAGACTTGCCTTATCATGCCCCCCTCCCTTCTTGGTGACATCCTTTGTAACCCATTAACAGGCTTAAGGGTATGCAAGACAAAGCTGCAGGTCCTCAATTTACACAACAAACATATGTCCAGTGGCCTATCTCTGATAAAGAGCTCCTTATGTTAAAACATTCCAAGCCTTTAGACAAAGCTTCATGTCTTTAACCAATTACAGGCCAAAGAGTCTTTAAACCTACCTATAACTTGTAAGCCCCCCTTTCGAGGTGGCCCACCTTTTTGGGCCAAACCAATGTATGCCTCCCACATACTGATTTATGACTTCACCTGTAACCCCTGCCTCCCTGAAATGTATAAAACCAAACTGTAACCCAACCTCAGCGAGTCCACTTGCTCAAGGCCTCTTGGGCATGGCTCCAGGTCATGGTCCTTAAATTTGGCTCAGAGTAAATCTCTTTAACATTATTTTACAGAGTTTGGTCTTTTTTTCTGTTGACAGAACGTAACTGTAAACTAATCCATTCCTGCTAAATTTGCAATTACTTTCCCCAGAAAGAAATCCATAATAATTTTAAAAAACCTAAAAATCTTTCTCAACAAGACGTATCCCTCAAGAAAAAGAACCCCCAATGCCTACATTTTAATGACAAAGTCTTTGTAGTCATATTCTTAAAAGTCAGCCACATCTGTGGAGGTGCAGGTGGCCCTGGAGGAGCCTTTGGACCCATCCATCTTAGGGCCAAACTTCCAATCCCTGGCCCTGTCATCCAAACCTGCTTTAGGCATCTGAGAGAAGATGACATAACAAATGTCTTGCTGTGATTAAATCAATAAATGACTGAGAGTGGGAAAAAAGCCAAGATTATTTAGATTTCCAATTTTGTTCTGCACTTAAATCCATGGCCCCTTTTTAAACCGAAGATTAAACTTTTACTTTTGTAATCATGGCTAACAAAGAAATTCTTAACTCTCAGACAGTTTTCCAACCAACCTACAGTAAGCAATCCAAATTAGTTTTGATTCTTGAGGATTCAGTTTTACTGTAATTAAAAGCAAAAAATTTCCCTCACTTGATTTTGCACCATTGGCGTATGAATGACGTCTGGAAGAAGACACTGAAGACGTTGATCCATGATGTCAAAGGATTTGCCAATGATGAGGTGCCACATGTTGCCCAGCGCCTGTGTTATGGTTGAGTTGTTTACAACCATGGAGAGCTGGGAGCTGTCATTAAAATGCTGACAGCCTCCCAACGGTGAAGCAGCCAAGACAGATCAGGGCCAGGAATGCATCCCCATCGAGGGGGTACGGGGAGGTGGTGCCTTTCCAAAGGCAAATCAGCCCTGGTTCAATGTCCCCCATCGGTGTGCGGGACACAGCCAAACCCAAACTCCCCACTCTCCAGCACACCTGTCTGTGACCTCGTCTCCTCCCTGAGAGCCGCACTGTGCCTCTTTGCCTCCAGGCTCTTGAACTAGCCATTCCCTCTGACTCAAATGCAGTTCCCCAGATGGTCACTTCCTCACTGCCTGTTCACAACTCACCTTCTCAGACAGGCCTCTCCTGACCACCCAAAATGAAATGCCTCCTCTTGTCATCTTTGCCCTCTCATCTTGCTTTATTTTTTCACCCTAGCATTTATTACTCTAGGACAATAGATTCTACATACATTCTGTTATTTTTTTGTCATCTGCCTTCCCCTGGAATGTCAGCTGCATAAAGGCAAGTACCATGTCTAATCCCAGAGCCAAAAACAGTACCAGACACATAAATAGGTGCTTAATAAATATTTGTTGAATGAATGAATGCATGGATTTCCAACCCTTTCTTTGAGCTGGTGTGGCGATCTCACTGGGAAAATGTCCAAATTTCTAGCAATGATTTCAGCTTTTCACTCATCCATTCACCCAACCATTTTTCCAAATAACTACTCATCCATCCATCCATTCATCCATGCATCCAACTAGCCAAGCATCCATCCAAACTAGCCAAGCATCCATCCATTCATCTAACCATCATTCCATCCATCCATCCGTCCATCTATCCATCCCTGTAACCATTCATTCAACCATCCTGCAAAATACTATCTACCTATCTATACTTCCAGTAGCTATCCAGCACCCACCCATCCACATATCCGCCCATCCGTCCTACCATGCAGCCATCCAGGCATCCAAACCAACCCTCCAATTTTTAGACCTCCTATTCTGGGGCCCACAGTCCCTACACTGTTCTCTACCAATTCTAGTTCATGTCGTCATGTTTACGTGCAGTGATTTACTCTTCTCCCTCCGTCATCAGAACGTGAGCCCCTCACAAGCAGAAACTGTGTCTTATTTATCTCTGATTTCTATGCCTAAAACAGAGCTGACACATAGTAGTTGTCAGCAACTGTCTGCTGAATGAGTTTGTCTCTCCCTTTCCCTTATTTACTTCAGCATTTCCTCGTAGACTGCCGTGATGCCATTTCTTGGTGATCTGTTGGTCTCTAAAATCTTGCACCTCACACAAAGAAGACACTATAAATATTTAATGAATGAATGAGTGAATGAATGCACAAAAGAGAGGAAGGATAGCAGGCGTGTAGACTCTTGGAGCCAGACCACCTGGATTCATAGCCTGGCTCCCTACTTATTAGCTGTGTGACCTTGGGCAAGAAACTGAGCCTCTCTGTGCCTCAGTTTCCTCATTTGTAAAAGGGACATAAAGTGCTGACCTCATTGTGTTCTTCTGAGAATCTTATGAATCAATATATATGAAGTACTTAGAATAGTGCCTGGAGTAAGACAAAAACTACATACAGACTTTAAAATAAAATATTCCTTGACTGCTACCCATCAGAACAGAGTTAAGAAGGTGGGAAGGAAGCTTCTGTCTGAGCCTGCGCTGTCCTGCAGGAGGCCTTGCACAGCAAGCACTGACTTCCCAGCCTCGCCGGGATGACTTGGCAAACTACCAGTGGTATGTCAGGTGGTCATGAGTGCTACGTAGAAAAATAAAACATGGGCGGCAACAAGAAATGGTGAGACAGGCGGGAGGGCAGCTTCAAATGGGGTGGTCGGAAAGGCCTCCTTGACAGGTGACGTTTGAGCACAGACGTGAGGAGGTGAGGGGCGAATGTCTGTGAGGAGAGCATTTAGGCAGAGGGGATGACAAGTGCAAAGGCCCTGAGGCAGGGAGGTAGCCTGCCTCAGGGTGTGAGGAAGAGTGAGGAGGCCCATGTGGATGGGACAGTGAGCGAAGGGGAAAAAGGGGGATGGGGACCCAGGTCACACAGGGGCCTGCTGGCAACTTTGGTTTTACTCTGAGTGAAATGGGAGCCACTGTGAGGTTATGAGCAGAGGGGTATAAGAGGGAAGTTAAATTTGAAAAGACCACAGGGGACCAAGTCCAGAGGCTGCTGTGCTACTGCAGGGAAAGGATGCTGGTGGATGAGACCAGGGTCAGCGGGTGGTTGTACCACTGCAGGGAAGAGAGGATGGTGGCTTAAACCCTGGGATTTGGCATGCAGCTGGCAGAAGGGGCAGATGCAGATAGACATAGCTAGAACTGACATATTGGATGTGGGGTGTGAAAAAAGGAGAAAGGTCAAGGCCAAGGCCAAGGTTTTGACCTACACAACTGGAAGGATGGAGCCACTATTACTGAAGCAGGGGAGGGAGATGAAGGCAGGGGTGAGTTTGTGGGGGATGGATCGGGAGATAGGTTGGGCTGGGTGAGTTTCTTGGGCCAGCAGACCCTGGAGCAGGTAGGCGGGGACAGCAGGTCCGGGCAGGAGCCTGGACTTTAAGGACAGCTTTAAAGGTCGTGGGCTGTGGTGTGCACTTGGGGACGTGTGGTGTGGGGCTGGAAAGGACAAGGGAAGGGTCCTCTCTGGAGGTGGCTGCTCAGAGGTGACTGAGAGGCCCAGATGGACATTACCTGTCTCAGAGGAGGACCAGCATGGTCCCCTGTGGCCCTCCCTGTTCAGCTAAGTGACAAATCTCAATGACTGCCTGGACAGCCCCGTCTCCCCAAGTCCTAGCTTGCTATGTGGCCAGTACATGGAAAAAATGGAGTTTTAGAGCTAGAATGTTCCTTAGGACTAGAATATAGGGATTAAAACTTGGCTGTGGCTTTAAAATGGCTGTTACTACTAATAATATTCATACTAGCACTGCTGTCTTCCCAGCACTCGTCATGTGTGAGAACACAGGAAGAAGCACTCTCGGTCCTTGTCTCATCTAAGCTGCACAACAGTTCTGAGAAGTCAAGTTCTCGTTGCCTTTTTTCCCAAGGAGGAAACTGAGGCTCAGAGAGGGGAGACTGCCCACAGGCACACAGCAAATAGCAGCACAATCAGGGTATGTGACGAAGCGCTTTCTGTCTCCACGACATTCCCCCTTCCCAGCATGGTCTGGCCGGGAGTCCCGAACCTGCCTGCTGTCCAGCCCAGGGGACAGTGAGTCCCTGCAAAGCCACCTTCCCAGTGGCTCGAGTGGGACCCAGCCAGAGCCTCAGCCGCCTCGCCTGCAAGATGGGCACAGTGTCACCACTCACCTGGAGGACAGGTTGGGGCTTGGCCAAGCAAAAGCGGTAATGAAAGGTCTTGCAAGTTATGAAGTGTTTTACCAATGTCACGTTACAATCAGTATTATTTCAAAATACTACCAGTCCTTCCAGGTCCAAAAATACCCACACATGTGCGTGTGCGCACACACACACACACACACACACACACACACACACAGGTACACGGCTGAGGGCTAAGAACAGGCTGCTCAGAGGACAGGCAGAGCTTGGGTTGCAGAGGTGAGATGGCTGGGAGGGAAGCCTGGCTCGGATGCCTTTACCTGGGCAACCGCAAGCACCCCACTTAACCACTCCGCACCTCAGTTTTCCTCCTCTGTTAAATGGGAATAGCAACAGGCCATTTCCTGTGAGATCATTTAGGGAGAGCACTTGGAATGGGGTCCTCACACGGAGTGTCAAGAGTGGGGCACACGGCTGAGTGCTGGCCTCATACCTGCCACGCCCAGGCGGTTGGGGTCTGCCCCCTCCCTGCCATGTCCTGGGGAGGCCATGAGGTCACAAGAGCCCAGGGACTGCCCAGCTCTCCTGCCCAGGAGCCCAGGATGCTGCTTAAGTCACTGCCTGGACCTCACTGCCCATCTGTGAAATGAGTTGACAAGGCCCCCAAGGATTGGGGCAAATGCAACGGATGAAGCTCCGGAGAGCACCCGGCATCCTGCCTGGGACAACGCGCGCTCCGCACCGGGAGCAGGCCTGGCCAGCTGCGGCTCCGGGGCACACTGAAGGGGATGATTTAAAGAAGCCCCTTTGTCAGGCAAGAAGTCCTTTTTAGGGACACGATTGCACCTGGATTACTCTGCAAAGGACATGCAAGTGTTCAGGATTAGGGAAAGTGACGGCTGCTGGCTCCTGTTGCCGCTTCCTCCAGATCACCTGGCCACCCTCCCTCCTTCTAGGACTCTGTCCTCCTTCCTCTGTCCCTCCCCCATCATAGGGCTCCCCCACCTGCTCATCCTGACAGATTTGATAACACCCAGGAGTCCCAGCACCTGTCCCAAGGACAAAGGCGGCAATTGTCCCTGGTGGGTGCCTTTTGACTTAGTCTCACCGTGGTGTAACCGAGCCCTGACTTTGCCTCACTTGGGAGGCTCTCAGGGCCTCACTGTCCTGCCCCCTCCCCCCTCAGGTGGGTTTCCCATGAGCCCCCAGCGGCAGGGCCAGCAGCCACACCGGGCGTTCCTTCCAGGGGAAATCAGATGGCCAGGATCTGAGACCTGCTTGGGTGCCAGAGCCCAGGGAGGGGCAGGATTGGCTCCCACTGCTGCCGAGACCTTTGCGGGTCCCTCAGGGATAACGCCGACGTCTGAGTCCTCACTGTCCCCACCCTCTGAGCCTCAGCGCTGTCCAACAGGCCTTCTTGCAACCATGGGGCTGTTGCTATGGGAGCGAGGAGCCACACGTGTCTACTGAGCACTGGAAACGTGGGCTGCAGAACTGAATTGTCGATCTTACTTATCTGAAATCCATTCAAATTTAAATAGCCACATGTGTCTTGTGGTGACCATATTGGACGGCGTAACTATAAGCACTTTAAATTCATTTAATCATGTGCTCCCCACAATACTCTCTGGAGCTATTTTTGTCTCTGTTTTAAAGATGGAGAAACCGAGGCACAGAGAGGCAAAGTAATACACCCATGATCACACAGCCTAGGAAGCAGCAGTGCCAGGAGTGGACTCCAGAGCCCACCTCACATGCCAGAGCTAGCATCGTTGTCCAGCCCCGCCCATGTGCACGCCGGGACTGAGAAGGTGGAGGACAGGTGCTTCCAAGCCCGCTGCCTGCTGTCTTGGATGGCTGTTTTCAGACACTACCCTTGGATTTGCACCACTGTGTCACCAACGGTAGGCCAGGCTCTGGGCTGGGCTCTGGGAGATGCCAAGGTGAGTCTCCCGACTGCCGGGAAGGATGAGGAGGATTCTGCAGGGGAAGAGGATACGGCGCCCCAGCCTTCCCCACCAGGCTGAGCAAGCCCAGAAACTCCATCAAAACATGGAGAGTGGGCGCGGTGGCTCACACCTGTCGTCCTAGCACTTTGGGAGGCTGAGCTGGGAGGATCGCTTGCGCCCAGGAATTTGAGGCTGCACTGAGCTATGATGACATCACTGCAGAGCCCGGGTGACAGAGCAAGACCCTGTCTCAAAAAAAAAAAAAAAAACCACCCCCAAACCAAGGAGTGCCCCAGATCTCCACACCAGGCATGAGCACTCCTGGGCCTGCCCCTATCCGGGTGTGTCCTTGTCCGGTCTCTCCCTGACTTGCCATGGCAGCCCAGGGCCCTCACCTGCTGGGGGGCAATGCACAGATTCCCCTCTCTATACAGCACATTCCCTCCTGGCCCTGGAGTGTGCTGTGCCAGGCAGCAGATGGTGGCCCATGGACCATTCCAAGGCCACAGTGACCAGAGTAGAAGAAGACACACAGTGCCTGGATAACCCACAATCCCCGAGTGACCAGAGACTGGGGCCTTTTGGGCGTTTGAGGACTGCAGTGTCAGAGTTCCCCAAATCACAGGACCCGAGAATCTTAGGATAACATCTTGGAATCACAGGAGGTCAGGGAGACTGTGAGGATAGAAGCATCTGAGTGCAAGACTCCTGGGGCTGGTAGGATGGCTCAGTGGTTAAGTACTGAGTCTAGAGCCAGGCTGCGTGGGTTCCGATCCCAGGGCAGCACCTGTCAGCTGTGTGGTCTTGGGCAACTTTCATAGCCTCTCTGGCCTCCATTTCCCTTGTGTAAAATGGGGAGAGCAGAGAATGCTCACCTGGTAGGACTACTGTGGGGATTTAATTAGCACATGCATTTCAAGTGCTAATGTCAGAATGGTGTCTCCATTCCCCCAGCACAAGAGCACCTGCCCTCTATCTGCACGTCCTCCTCTGACGGGGACCTTATCCCACCTCCCGGGAGCAAGCTCTTCCTTACTTGAGCCGAAACCTACTTTTCTCCATGTTCTTCCTTCTCCTGGGTTCCTGTCCAGTCTGCTCCCCTCCCAACCATAGCCCCACCCCAAGTTCTTAGGGCCCGGGGGACAGTGACAGCTCCCTGAGGCTGCCCCACTCCAGGCTGAGCCACCTGAGCCCCTCCCAGGCCGGTGTGCCCTGCCGCCTCCTCTGTGTCTGCCCCAGGCTGCCCATGTCCATTCTGGGCTGCGGGGCGGGGAGGTCTTAGCAGCCCAGAGCAAAGTGGGGTTCTAGAAACCAGGCCCCATGGAGCTGGGGTCACAGACATTTCCTGTCTCCGTGGGAGGGGCTGCCCTGCCCTGCTTCTGCTCCCATCCCAAGGCCTCTCTCATCTTGTCCCCTCCCTTCCCGGGCACCGTCCACTGCTATCACTCTGGCATCACTGACAGGACCTGGCTGGGCCCTCCCTGCCCTTGCTGTGTCATCAGAGAAAACTGGAAAAACCTCAGGCCTTGTGGGCGTCCTCCACCTCAGCCTGGCCTGGTCCCCCTCTGACCTGTCCTCAGTGGCTTCCGCTCCTTTCTCTGGGCCCACACACCCCTCTGAAGGTTTGTTGAAAAATCAACTCACAAAAGGCAGATGAATTGGAGAAAAGTCATGCAAATTTATTTAGCCTGCATACACAGGAGCCTTCGGTATGATACAGGGGATATTGTCCATTTTTATACTTAGGTTCAAGAAAGTGTGGACAGCTGCACAGAAATAGGATTGGGCAAACAGGGTAGATCTAATGTAAAGAGACTGAGTGGGAAACCCAGCAAGGCCTTTCTAGATTCTTCTTGGCCTCTCCGAGCATGTGTTCCTTCCTTCTAGGTGTGGGGCAGGGGCCTTTCTAGAATGGGGGTCTGATGACCTACAATCAAAGAACGTTCGCCAGATAATTTCTTTATGACCAGTTTTCACACAGCATATTTTTAGGTTTCATGGCTGGCTTTTGAGAAAAGGGTTTCTGGTTTCTATGGCCTGCCTTGGGAAGAGAGATTCTCATTTTTATGGCTAGCCTCAGGGGAGAATGGGACTGAGGAACAGGAGGGCAGGAGAAAGTCAGAGAAAAACTTTTGCTTTGGAGCGACTTCTGAGGCCTTCATTTTGGGCTATCATTTTCTGAGCCCCAACATTAGTTTATCATCTTTCCAGAAACCAGGATGGTGACGAGCCTGGTCATTGAGACCAGACTCAGAACAACCGTGCGAGCTTGGGCTAATCTCTTTCGTTGGCAGAGTCTAGTGTTCGTGTATTTGGACTCTGGAAGATAAAGGCACCTGCTTCACAGGGCTGCTGTGAGGCTGGCACAGCATGGGCACATAGTATCGGTTAACAAACATTTATTGTTGTTGTGGTTATGATGCGGTTTGGGCAGCCCTCTGTGGGGAGCTGAGGTTGGTGGTTGGAATCATAGATTTGAACGTCATTTCCCCGGGGCCGTGAACAGAGTAAGGAATGAAGGAGGCCTGGGAAGTGGCTCTGGTGCTTAAGGGTTAATGGAGGAAGAAAGAGAAGAAGATGGAAAGGGCAGGTGTATCCTGACAAAGGGAAGAGCCACAGAGGCCAGGGGGAAAGGAGACTCAAGAAAGAAGTGGGGGTGGGGGTTCATCCTCAGGACCTCGTGCTCAGCAGAAATCAGCTGTGGTTTTTTCAGTCTTGGATTTGGCAGGTAGATGCTCCCAGTGAACTTAGAACAGTTTCAGTGGAGGGGAGGGGACAGAAACCAGACTGCACTGAGTTGAGAGATAAATGGGAGGTGAGGAAATAGAGACAAATATAGACCCTTTCCCCAAAATGCTTGGCCGTGAAGAGGAGAGAGGAGGCAGTAGCTGGCAGGGGTGTGAAGTGGGAGGATATGAAAGGGGGTGTGTTTCCTGTGGGGAAAGAGCCAGTCCCACCTCTCCCCTTCCCTTCTCTCTCCCCTTCCTTCCTCCTCCCTCCTCCTTCCCTCTTCCCTCCTTCCAGTTTACATCTGTGAGTTTAGGTTTGCGTCATGTTAAAAGTGAATCTTAAGTGACTAGGAACATCCGGGAGCGAGAGAGAGAGATGATTAAGATTGGGGCTACCCGAGGAGGGAAAAAATAAACGGTTAATGGGGACTTTGCCTGAGAAGGCAGAGGGTGGGGTCCCGAGCTCAGGCCTTGGATCCAGGGTTGCAGGAGGGGAGAGCGATGTCCGCGAAGGCAGGTACCTTTGCAATGGGGGAAAGTGGGGGTGGAGGAATGTAATCAGGGTTTCTTCCTTTGTATTCAGTTTGGTTGATGAAAAACCTCAGTAGGCCTGAAATTCAACTTTCCAAGAGACTGAGACTATTCTTGTCACAGAGAGAGATCTGTGCAGGAGGGAGATAGGTGAGCTGTGCGGAAGGGCTCAGCGAACCGGGAGCCATACGATTCCCACAAGGAAAGGCTGTCACTGAAGATCTCCCATTCTGCCTGGTCATTGGCTCAGGCGATGCCAGGATGCAACGACTTAAGCTGAGACCCAGTGATGTCCCTTGGGGAGACCCAGGCACAGAGAGATTGTGGCTGGATACTCCATTTTGGGAGTGGTTTTACTGTAAGTATCGGGGAACTACTACATCATTGTGAGGTGCCCCTGGGAGCTTAGAAGGAGGGAAACAGACCTCGTCCCCACAGTCCAGCAGTGACATGAACACACGGAAGCTCAACCAAAGGGGCCGAATGCACCGTAGCATGCAAAACTTCCCACACCCAGGCCAAGTGTCTTCACAGAGAAACTCTGACAGGGTATTTTGGGCTCAGATGATATTAGTGGAAATAACATCACCACCCAGGTCTCTTAGACTGTTTTCAGCTATTTGTTGTGTCTGTGTGTGTGTGTGTGTGTGTGTGTGAGTGTGTGCACATGTTAGAGGGTGGAATTTATCCACTACATTCTGATGTGCAAAAAAAAAGCAAAAAAGAAAGAAAGTGAGAAAGGTGGGGGAGGGGTATTCTTGATTTTCTAATATTCTGCTTATTTTGCTCGTAGGTACCACACAGCTAAGAACAAAAGGTGTTAGAGTCCCCAGTTTCTAAAGGGAGGTGCTAGACAAGCTACGCAGAGCATGCTAAGTGGGGATCAAAGAGACCTGGTCCCATCACAGCTTGGAGGATATAGAAGAGGCAGGTAGATGGTGGAGACAGGGCCAAGAGCAGGAACTTCTCGGAGAGCTGCTGTGCATTTTCTCCCCCTGCCCACGTACACCTTAAGTGAAGAGAAGGGCTCCCTGAGAACCACTGAGAGAATGTGACAGTGTCTCCCGGCGTTAGGGGCGATCTGGACCAGGTGCCTGCTCCTTATGCAAACTGGCTAAAGGCAAGGGGCTGGCTAGGGCCACCCTGCGTAGAGAGCAATGAGAGAGCAAGTGGAGCTTCCACAGAGACGATGGAGGTTGGGTTGGTGCGCGCGCATGTGTGTGTGTGAGAGAGAGACAGACAGACAGACAGAGAGGAAGAACTGGAAGTTCAACCCCAGGGGCCACAGGGATGGAGGCTCCTGGGACACTCATTATTCTCAGCATCCTCCTTCAGAAAATCTCAGCTCACAATGACTTCAGGACTTCCCACTAGTATCCTCTTCTATTTTCAGAATTCTCTGGAGGGTGACTAGAAGGAATCATGGCGCATAGCTCAGAGCCAAGATATTTCGGCATCTTTTCATTTGCGACACTCATGCGGAAATGTAGGATGCTTGTTGGGCCAGCCTGGGCCTGGTCTCCAGGGATATGGCCCTTCCGGACCTTCCCTCTCCTTAGGCCTCCAGAATTCCCACTACCCGTCACCAGTTCTCTAGCCCGTATCCCTGGCCAGACAGACGGGGTAACAGAGCAATTGTCTAAGTTGCCCCATGCTGGGCACTGGAGCCTGGGGACCTGTTGCACACAGGACCCCTGGCCTAACTGAGAGGAGGCTTGCAGATGTGGGGAAAAGTCATAAACTAACTACACTCCAAACAGGGCGTGTGCAATCCCAGTGCCACCCAGACAGCAGACTGCCTGGTTGAGGTTTCTCCCCCGTCCTGGGAAACTTTCACAGAGCCCACGGGCACATCCCCACCCCAGGCCCCTCTCTCCAGCCAGTATTTCAAGCCAAGACAGGATGTCCTCATGTCACAAGACCTCTTATTGAGAAAGAGCCTGGACCTTTTTGGTCAGGCAGATCTGGATTCTTAGCTGGACTTTATCACTTACCAGATGCAAGACCTTGAGGTGTGGGGTGTCATGTCCCTCTCTGAGCCCCACTTTCCTTGTTCTTGCAGATACTGTCTATTCTAAAGGGTTGACGTAGGAATGAATGAGGTAACACATGTAAAGTGACTTTCACAAAGGCCTGGAAAGACTTTCCCAGGACAAATTACTTGCCTTGTCAGCTCTTCCCTACACCCCAGTCTTGAATAGTGTTCACGGGGCAACCACTGCTTCTTGGGAAGAGACAGGGAGGAAAGGTTTCTGCCTCGCACCCTGCTCTGATGGGGGAAGGAATGGGTTAGGTTCTTCTCGGCCAGCCCCTCCCGATGGGGAATGCCATCACCTGTAGAACCAGTGAGGTTGAGTCCACATAAGACAACAAGGGGCAGGTGTGATGAAGATTGGGCGGTGAAGGCAGAGGCCCAAAGGGACAGACAAAAACCACAATTGGAAAGATCTGGTTCAAGGCTCTCTCCTCTACGGCCCTTCCCCAAACCAAATTGCCTCTGCACCTGACCCTCTGGCTCCCGTCTCCTACGTTGAATCTGTCCTCCACACCACCCCACAGGGAGCTTCCTAAAACGCCAGCCTGTTCGTGTAGCTCCTCGTCTCCGAGCGCTTCAGTGGCTCCCTATTATTTAGAAGAACTGTGTTTTTCAAATAATGGGTTATGATCTACTAGTGGGCTGTGGAATCAATTTAGGGATTGTAATCAGCATTAGAAGCAAAATTTAATAGACTGAATGTCATCCTGAATCACATGTAAGTATTGCTCTGTGACACATGTATTTCAGATTTTTAAAAAAGCTAAATATGTTTTCTAAATGGGAAGTGGAGACACCATAGTTGACATGTTATTGTAAAGGATATTTTTGACATACTGTCAAATATGCGATAATGTTAAACAACTTTGCATTGAGGTGTCGCATGTATTCAGGAAGGTGCATAGTCTTAAGTGCACAGCCGGATGATTTTGACATCTGCACACTCTCATTTAAGCACCACCCACAGAGAGACAGACAATACACCTGGCGCCCCAAAAGGCCCTCATGCCTTTTCCTAGTCCACACCCTTCCCTTGAGATAACCATTTTTCTTCTATAATCATCAATTAGTCTTGCCTGTCCTTGAACTTCAATAAATGGAGACTGAGAACGCATGCCTCTTGGGGTTTGGCTTCTTTAGCTCAACATTATGTCCGTGAGACACATTCATGATGTTGCAGGTAGCTGGAGTTTTTCCATTTTCATCATTGTCTTCCACTGCATGAATGCACCACAATTTAATTATCCAATCTCCTGTCGATGGACATTTGGATTGTTTCCCAAATTTTTAGCTGCTATGAACAAAGCTCCTGTGAATATTCCTGTACATGTCTCTTTGTGGACATGTACACTCATTTCTTTTGCTCATACTAACAGCAGTAAGTTTCCTGGGTCACAGAGTAGGTGTCTGATGGCTTTATGAAAACTGCCAGTTTTACAAAGTAATTACGTTACAGATTTATACATACACCTGCCTATGTATTTATGATGTATATATGTATGTATGTGTGGTCCAGGTTGCCATGTAAAGTAATTTTATTATTGTGGGTCTTAGTTAAAAAAAAAAACAAGCAACTTCAAAAGCTACTCATTAGAGGAAACAGTCCAGATCGTTAGCATGGCTCAGAAGACGGGCCATGATCTGCCGTTTCCTGTCTCTACTGCCCATCTCCCGCCCACTCATCCAGGCCTCCTCTCTGTACTCGTGTGAAAAGTCTCCTTTCCTCCTCTTTGCTTGTGAACTCCAACTTGCCCCTGAATATCCTTTGTAACTTCAGTTTTTCCAGGAAGGCTTCACTGACTACACCTTTCTCCTCTCCCTTTTTGCCTCTTTATAACCTGGGCGTCCATCTGTCCTAATGCCCTGTATTCTGTCTCTCTACCAATTTGTTTCCTAATCCACCAGTTCTTTGGGAAAAACTGTGATCCACCTTTGGAATTTAGGGTGAATATTTGTTCTTTGCCTTCTTACCTCCATTATCCCTTCTTTTAGTAACAGCCTCCAATTTTAATCTGGGACACTGCCCTTCCCGCACTCTCAGTCCGGGTAGCACAGATGTGGCCCCGTACACCTGCTATCAAAGATGTGCTTGTGAGCAAGGTCTTGGTCTATGAGACTATCCCATATGCTTGGCCATACAGCTTGGTTGCCCAGCTAGTTGGGAAGTTATCTGGGAGGCATGGGCCACATTGTCTGTCTGAAGCCACTCTGTGGTCTCATCATAACACTGGGCACTGTGCTAACGACTTTACATCTCTAATTTCATTTAATTTTTACAGCAGCCCTATGAGGCATAGATGCTATTGTCATCCCAATTTACAGATGAGGACTCAGGTTCAGGGAGGTTAAACGACACACAGCTAATGCACTTACAGAGCTGGGACTTAGACAAAAAGCTCAAGGCTGCTTTTGTATAAATGAGAAAACATTAAATATTCCTCTGTTGAGAGCAGAGGAATGAAGAAAATAATTTTATGTGTGGATAGGTTTTCCATAGGTGTTGCTTTTCTGTAAGCATTTGAATAATGTCATCTTACTGTGGTCTAGCCTCCGCTGTTCCTGAAGAATAATAAGTTGTTCCTCTGTCTGCAGTATGCTTTTTTCTTCTGGATATCTTTATAATTTTCTTTTTATCTTTAGTTATCAGTAATTTGACTATGATGTGACTAGACTTAGTTTTCTTTTTATTTACTATTTTTGAGATTTTCTGAGTTTCTCGAATCTGTTGATTGAATTCTTTTTCTATTGAATTTGCAAAATTTTTAGCCATCATGTCTGTAGATTATTTTTTGCTCAATTTTCTCCCTCCTCTTCTTCTGAGAGTCTAATGACATGTATTTCAGACTACCTGAGGTTGTTGCATTGTGGCTTTGTTCATGTTTTCAAAATTTTTTTCCTGTATGGTTCCGTTTATTTATTCATTTATTTATTTGAGACAGAGTCTCGCTCTGTTGCTCAAGCTAGAGTGCCATGGTGTCAGCCTAGCTCACAGCAACCTCACACTCCTGGGCTCAAGCGATCCTCCTGCCTCAGCCTCCCGAGTAGCTGGGACTACAGGCACGTGACACCATGCCCGGCTAATTTTTCTATTGTTTGTAGAGACATTGCTCTTGCTCAGGCTGGTCTCAAGTTCCTGGCCTCAGGTGATCCTCTAGCATTGGCCTCCCAGAGTACTAGGATTACAGGAGTGAACCCAGGCCTGAGCCATGTTTTTTAAGGTGCAAATTAACTGACTAAACTCCTCCTGCCCCATGAGACTTTCTGTTTCTAGAATTTGGCTGCTCAAGGAGAGAGTTTTAACTTATTAGGAAAACTTGATTTTGGAGATAATTTTCTTAATAGTCCCTGCATTTGGCATTTCTTAAAGTCAGGGCTTCCACAGTTGAGGAGGAAGGCTCAAAATCCATCCTAAACCACACTGACAGACAGGCCTGGCCCTGTTGCTGTCCAGGATGACTGTGGCTGGATTCAGGGTTGGGCCTGGGGTGACTGATGTGCTCCTGCGCATCTTCCTTTTATTGGTGATCGTCATCCCAATATCGAAGTGGTGTTTCTCCCTCCAAACACCACCTCTTTGATCCAACCAAGGGATCAAGGAGTTATAGCAGCTTTTAAGGCCTACGTACTACCTGAGCAGGACCTTTGCCTAGGCTATTGCTGCCACTGAGGAAGGCACTGAGAAGACACTGGTACAATTCTGGAAGGATTACAACATCTACGACTGCATCAGGAACCTTACTTGGGCTTGGGGTGATGTCAGAAAGGCGTGTATGGCGTATGAATGACGTCTGGAAGAAGACACTGAAGAGGTTGATCCATGATGTCAAAGGATTTGCCAATGATGAGGAGTTCACGAAAATCGACAGGGCGGTGGTTGAGATGACAACTTTAACCTGGGCGTAGATGAGGACTCTTAGAGGTGGTTCCTGAGGAATTCACTAATGAGGAGGTGTTGGAACTGGAGCAGGAACACATGGCTGAAGAAGAGGCGAGGGAAAGGGAAACAGCAGGAGAGGAAAAAGAACCCACAAAACATTCACAGTGAAGGTTTAGCAGAAGCTTTTGCAGACCTCAACAGACTCCTTAAGAAGTTTGAAAGCATGGACCCCAACACTGAAAGGTTTTCATTAATATAGAGGAATGTTCATGGTATTAGTACATTATCTGCTTACAAGCAGATCTATGATGAAAAAAGAAACAAATGAAGTCAACTACCGTAGGCATATTTCTATGCCAAAGAGTGGCACCTTCTCAAGAAGAGCTTGAGTCAGGTCCTTCAGGAAGTGTCCAGAAGAGGGCATTGCTATCGTAGGGGATGACAGCTCCATGCCTGCTATTGCCCCTGAAGACCTTCCAGTGGAACAATGCGTTGGGGTGGAAGACGGTGATATTGATGTTCCTGACCCTGTGTTGGTCTAGATTAATGTGTGTGTTTGTATCTTAGTTTTTACCAAAAAAAATTTTTTTAAAGTAAAAAAAGTTCTTTTTAAAATAAAAAAGCTTATAGAGTAAGGATATAAAGAAAGAAAATATTTTTGTACAGCTCTGCAAAGTATGTTTTAAGCTAAGTGTTATTCATAGGAGTCCAAAAGTTAAAAAAGCTAAAAAGTTTATAAAGTTATAGTAAGTTAAGGTTAATTTATTATTGAAGAGAGAAAAATATTTTAAAAACAAATTTAGTATATCCTACCGTGTTTAGAAAGCCTACAGTAGTGTCCCAGGCCTTCACATTCACGCACCACTCACTGTTGACTCACCCAGAGCAACTTCCAGTCCTGCAAGCTCCTTTCGTGGTAAGTGCCCGATACAGGTGTACCCTTTTTTTTTAAATCTTTTATACTATGCTTTCACTGTACCTTTTCCGTGTTTAGATATGTTTAGCTACACAAATGCTTACCATTGTGTTATGATTGCCTACAGTATCCAGTGGAGTAACATGCTGTACAGGTTTGCAGCCTGGGAGCAACAGGCTGTACCGTGCAGCCTCGGTGTGTCGTAGGCTGTACCCTCTAGGTGCGTGCAAGTGCACTGTGGTGTTTGCACCACAACAAAGTCACTTAACACTGCATTTCTCAGAGTGTTTCCCTGTCATTAAGTGATGCAAACTGTATTATAGTTAGTTCAAGGTCCTTCTCTGCCAGTTCCAATATTTGACTCATCTTTGGGTCGTTCTCTTCTCATATTTTCCTGGGTCTTTGTATGCCAAGTAATTTTTCATGACATGTTTATTGTATGTAACATACTCTACGGAGTCTCTGGATTCTGCGGGCTTTATATGAAAAGTATTAAGTCGTGCCCTAGCAGAGGGGTAAATCGTTGACAGATCACCTTTGTCCTGCGGAAGCTCAGTTTTAACCTTTATTGGAGTGGGTCTCTTTCTGTTTTGTCCTTATTCTCAGTGTAGACCTTAGTTTTAGCATGTGGTCCTTGTTCCCAAGGTGTGGGCCTGACAGGGTTTCAATGAAAAGGCCAAA
The DNA here is from genome assembly GCF_000956105.1 of Propithecus coquereli. Taxonomy (NCBI): domain Eukaryota; kingdom Metazoa; phylum Chordata; class Mammalia; order Primates; family Indriidae; genus Propithecus; species Propithecus coquereli. Next base: position 138,123 of record NW_012148631.1, read on the forward strand.
GCAGCTCCAGCTTACCATTCAGTGCCACCTAGCACATTCGCAGTGTTGGGCAACTATTACCTCTATTTAGTTTCAAAACATTTTCAGCACCCTCAAGGGAGATTCTGTCCCCATTAAGCAGTCACTCGCCACTCCTCCCCCAGCCCCTGGCAACCACCAATCCACTTTCTGCCTCTATGGATTTACCTATTCTGTGTGGTTCACATAGACCTACAACATGTGGCCTTCGGGTCTGACATCTTTCTTCACCCCTCTGGACCCTTCAGTCTTATCTCTTCTCCCAGAAGCTTCGGGGCCCACCCAAGCAGTCCCCAGGCATTTCCAGACTCCGTTTTCCAGGAATTAGGCCAGAGAAAGAAAGGAAACAAGGTTAGAGGGCTCGGGGGTGGGAATTAAATCGGCTTAGGGAAAAAGAAACCCAGCAGTTTCTGATCAGACCCCAGCAGCTGAATTTGGTTTGGAGGCCAATTATCTCGGGCCACGAGGATTTCAGTACTGTGGCTGGGCCTTCTGCGGCAGGCCACGTGGGCGACAGCCTTGCCTTGGCTCTTGACTGGAAACAGATGCTCTATGCCCATGAAGGAAGGTTGAATTTCAAAAAACGCAGCTTGCCTGAGACTGTGGTGTGGCTGGATTTTTCACAGAGCTGTATTTATAATGAGGCAGAAAAGCATGGAGAAACGGCTAAGGATCAAGTTGCCCTTAAATTCCTAGTGGCTACACCTGGCCCTGAGACCCGGAGTCATTTCAGAGACACACATCATAAACTGCGGGCCGGATCGCAGCTTCTCTGATTGATGCCACCGCAGGGTTTGAGACTGTAAGTGGAGGAGATCGTAGCGGGAGGAAGGTGGAGGTGGGAGGCTTTTCTCAATCTGTATGTCTGGTTAAAGCGACGGCTGGTGACACACTGTTGACGCTCTGATTTCTTTCTCTGGTTTCGATAATTTTTCTGTGACGCTAAGTGCCTGCCCTCCTCTGTTCCTCGGGAGGAAGAAGTATGCGTTGGATTTTAGAACATATTTTGGGCAGGCTTCCTCTGGACTTTGTGCAGGATGGGCTTGTTTATCTTGATCTATGAAGGATTAATTCTCTGATATATGGTCTCTGAAAAATCACACCTGCCTCTTATTATCGTTTATGCACGTGATCCTGTGTACAAGTGTGTGACGCTGGGCAGCTCACTTCCCTTTGCAAGGCCTCGGCTGCCTCAGCTGCAGACAAAGACATTACGTTATGTAGTGGGTCGAATAGTGTCTCCCCCAAAATTCACATCCACTTAGAACCTCAGAATGTGACCTTATTTGGAAACAGGGTCTTTGCAAATGTAATTAAGGTGAGGATGGAGGTGAGATCATACTGAATGAGGCTGGGTTCTAAATCCGGTGAAAGTACCCTTATAGACAGAAAGGGACGCAGACACGTGAGGAAGAAGGCCACGTGGAGACAAGGACGGCAGAGCGTGGAGTGGTGCAGCCACAAGCTAAGGCTTGGCAGCCCTCAGAAAAGAAGGTGGGGAAAGGCACGGGTGGTCTCTCTCTCAGCCTCTGCGAGGAAGCAGTTCTGCTGGCGCCTTGACTGTGGACTCCTGGCCTCCTAGACTGGGGCAGAAGAGATTTCTGTTGCTTTAAACCAGTTCGTGGTACTTTGTCACGGCAGCCCTGAGAAACAAATACAGATTAGATACTGTTTCCAGGATTAATTCATGTCTTTATGGTGCTTATAATTTTTTACAAAGTATATTCACATAAGTTTATCCCTCATGGTAAGTTCTTGCCAGGTAACTTTTCTGGGACACAAGCAGATTTTTATCAGCCCAGTCTCTCTTTTTTTTTTTCCTCCTTTTTTTGCATGTGCTCAGAGAGATGACACATCTACTCATGTGGCATAGTGAGTCAGTGGCAGCCCCAGGACTCCGGTTCACATGCTTTTTCTCTAGTGCAGGAGGAGATAGGGGATAATATTGCCTTGGCCCCTGTCAGCTGGAAAGTTCTAATTGTCTGCAAGGATGTGTGTGGGCATGAGCTGAAGGCTGGCCTTACCGGCCATGCCTGCATGATCATGGGCTGAGGCCTGCCTGTGAGACGCAGACCACTGCCCTGGGCTTCCACGGACTCACAATCTCCCTCATTCTTTAGAAACACTTCTTGCAGCCCCTTCCCCACCCATGGAAAATGTAGACTAGAGATCACTGTTCTCATCACCAATGGTGGGGCAGCATGGCAGAGCAGAAAAGCATGTGCTTTAGACTCAGCCAGCCTGGGTTTGAATCCCAGATGCGCAGTTTGCTAGGTGTGGAACCCCAGGCAATGACCCTCTTCTCTGAGATTCAGGATCTTTATCTATAAGATGGGGATAGCAATCCCTACCTTGCAGAACTTTTATGAGGATTGGGGATAAACGTGCAAAATCTCTGGCACACAGCAGTCACTCTATAAAAGAGAGCGGTTCCGTTACTTCCCCCAATAGTTGTGTTGGCTTTACTCCAACACGTACACCAGGTCTGGTTTCAGTCTTCCAATTAATTAGTTCATCAGCTTTCCTTAATCCCATGAGCTGCAGTATCTTACACACGACACCCTGTAAGTGGGAAGGCGTCCAACAGCAGACATTCATCAAGGGCTTGTTATGAGCAAATCATGGTGTTACAGTGGAACGGACCTGGCGTTGGGCTTAGTCCAGCCTGGTTCAGATCACCCCTCTGCTGTGTCTTCGCCATGTGATTCAGGTCTTTCTCAATGACTGGTTAAATGGGGACAGATGAGCCTGCTGGTAGCTTTGCTTTGGTCTTTCAAGAAAGGATGCGAATCATTAACGACAATCGTATTTTTCACCTCATTCTGTGAATTCACCCTCTCCCCTATAACTAGGCAATCTTTTACTTCTCCACTCGCTACATCCAATCAGCCACCATCAATAGGATACGGAAGATGAAATCATTTTCATACCAAGGTCATGGAGCGGGGTCACCCTGAGATACACGTGAAAGGTGAATGAACCTCTCTTCAGCTAATTATATTTTGTTCCAGGACTCAGAGCAGTGTTTGGCAGCTGTTCTTTCTGCCCCTTCTCCCTCCTCCAGTTTAGGTGAAGAGATACATTTTAGGCTACACTTCTAAATTTTATTTTATTTTTTTTGAGGCAGGTTCTCTCTCTATTGCCCGGGCTAGGGTGCAGTAACATTATCATAGCCCACTGCAACCTCAAACTCCTGGGCTCAAGCGATCCTCCTGTCACACTTCGGGAGTAGCTGAGACTATAGGCATGTACCACCACACCTGGCTAATTTTTCTAGGTTTTGTAGAGATAGGGTCTTGCTCTCGCTCAGGCTGGTCTCTAACTCTTGGCCTCAAGCAATCCTCCTGCCTTGGCCTCCCAAAGTGCTAGGATTTACAGGTGCGAGCTACTGTGCCTGACCCTAAATTTAATTTTTAATTCCAAGTGAAAATAGCATTTTGAGTCCAACAAAGAAAGCCTCATAGACTTTCAAGAATGTTAATAAGAAACTTAGTGTCATTCGTTAGGTGCTAACATGATAACATCTGTATTTATCACTTATTGATCTGCTGTGCTGGAGATTCTCCAGGTTATCGCATAGCACCCATGGCACGTATTTTCTAGGTAACTACCCACAGCGAGTCATCGTCATCTGTCATTTTTGCAGGCTTAGCCTCTAGTCCCTCATTTCCTTGGGAAACCTCCTCCTTCCCCCTTGACTACCGGTATCTCAGGTGACACAGACTTGGCCAATCAATTCCGTTTAGTCTCTTGACTGTAATGTTTCATCCAGTGATGAACGTTTGCCCCGAGCCCGGCCAGTCAGAGCCAGGGAGACTCAGTTCTCGTCCATCTCGTGGAGGTATAGGCAAAGAGAAGCTCTCTTTTCCTCTCGGCTTGAAGTTAGGGGCATCTACTGCTTTCAGGCTGCAGCTGCTGGGAGTCACTTTGCCATCTGCTCAAGAGAGGCTTCCTGAGAGTGAAGTCAGGGCGACAGAAAGCCAAGCATGAATGAGACACCCTGATCACACTGCATGAGCTCCAGCATCCAAACCCCCGTGCCTGGTGCAGTGAGAACTATCCTCGGTTTTCCAATTACTTGCATCAACACGTTCCTTTTCTGGCTGAAGGTGGTTTGGATTACTTTTTGCCTCTCATAATCTACAGAGCCTTGGTTACGTCAAGTCTTACCGTCCTTGTTTTCCACATGGGGAAACTGGAGTTTGTAGTCATGTTGCCAAAGTCAAGCAGCAGGGTCGGGGCAAGGATGGGGTGATCTCCGGGCAAGTGGGGCTGGAGGAGACAAGGGCTGTTCCCTGAGACCTTCCCTCAACCCTGCTGTCAAGCCCTACGGCCTGCTCGTCTCCTCTCCCCCTGCAGGGGCTGCTAAACATGGTCATTTACAGAGTCTAGTTGCAGAGCCCTAGTGGGGAGCTGAGAGCATCTCCTGTCCCTGCATCACTTTACAAGGTCACTGAGAAAGCAGGGTTACCTGACAGTCAATCCTACTGTCAGTTACTGAGAGTTCACCCAGCATCCCTCCCTGCAAACTGAAGCTGGGCTGCTGATGCCTTTTGAACCATGATTTCTTCACTCACCTTTGACAGACCACAAACAAATCCTCAGCCCTCATGTCTTGATTTAATAACCTGATGCCCTTTTCCTGTTTCTTCTGCTAGGGCCTCGATGAAGGGTAGAGTTCAGAAAATAGAAACATAATGTTTTTATTAATTCTGTTCTTTATTTCTCTGTCACACCAGGTCCAAAGGTGAGTGTCACATGCTCTACTGTATTTTATGTCATCCTAGCATGTAAGATCCAAGATCCTCTGCTCTGCACGCGTTTGCGGCGACGGAGCAGTCAGGGCAAAGAATGGCAGAAAGGGTCACGGTGGTCCCCCATTGCCAGAAATGTCTTCTCGGTCCCAGTTTCTTGCCGAGAATGGCGTTCTAAATACAAGTGTAGGCAACCAGCCTGCCGTGTTCCAGTCAGGGCACCCGAGGAGCTCACTGTTTGTTGTCTTTTTAGTCCTCCTGCACCCTTCTTCCCTTGTGAATGATTCCATCCAGGTATCTGAAGGAGGACGTGGTCAGACTGAGCCAGGGCTGCTTAATCTTAGCACTACGGGCATCTTGGGCAGGATGATTCTTTGTGGTGGGGGCTGTCCTGTGTATTATGGGATGTCTAGCAGCACCCCTGGCCTCTAGGCTTCTGGTCTGAATGTAGGAGGGGGACACCGTAGGTTCTGGGGAGGAGCTCCTGCTGGCAGGGACGCCCGGGCTGTCTGATGCTGTGTGTGTCGGCACCAAGTCCACCCCTCCCATGTCAGATTCCTGCGTGCTGAAAGGTATGAAACAAATGTCAAGGGCATCTGCGATGGAGGCTCAGGGCCCCTGGCCTGTGTGGCCCGGTCTGGCCCCATTTGCAACACCTGGCACATCTGCTGCCTGTCAGTGTCTTGCTCTCAATAGGGTCTCTGTGGAAGATGAGAGGCCATCTTCCAGGGAAGTGAGGGTGACCATCAGCCAGCCTCCAGACCCTTGGCGATCTTCCTTCTGCGAGTCCACAGCCTCTCAAGGATGCCCCAGGGCTGAGGGTGTACTCTGCCTTCCCTCCCGCACTCACAGCCTGTGTAGTGAGTCTCACCCAGGCCATGCTCTGGCCTAGTAAGATGCTCAGGCTACCCACCTCCCTTGGATGTCGTCCATGTGAGGGCAGCTGTCTAGTGAGTGCTGCATGGCCAGGCTTCCTTCTCCTTTTTCTTGCTACTTTCCCCGGCCCCCGTGTCTCAATTCTTCATGTATAAAGCACCCACCTGGCTAATCTGGCATGTCTGTCTTCTCTATGGCATTATCTGAAGTGAACTTATCACCATCTGACGTTATTTAACACCCCCACAGTTAAAGTTTAAACTCCTGGAGAACAAGGACTTTGTCTTGATCCTCGTTGGGGTCCTCAATGCCTACAACAGTGCCTAGCACATAGTAGATGCTCAGTAAATCCCTGTTGAAGGAATGAATAAAGAAGAAATGTAATTAAGTGTGGAGTCCCCAGGGAGAATCTTCCTTGACATCTCTTTCTCTGAGCTGGAGTGGCCGTCTCCCCCGTATCCTGTGGCACCCATTCTGTGGCCATGTGGACCACATCTCCTGCAGACCCTGCATGTGTTGGGTCTTCCCTTCTGTGGCTCTGGGGAACTCAGGATCTGTGATTTCATGGCCCATGATAGAGAGTCTTTCAACTAATTCCACACTAGACTTGTCCCAAACCCCATGAATGTAATCATCTTTGTCTCGGGTTGTGAAAGTCAGGGGTGAAGATGAAGCACGCACCATAGCTCAGGGCTGAGTGATGGCATTCACAAGAGCCTCCAATAGCTCTTCTGTGACTCATCTGTTTATTTTAATGACATCAGAAAATGACAGTATGTTCAAAAAAGAATGCACATTATTTATTCCATACTGGGGAAGTGGCACTATAACATCATTTTTAAAAACATCTTTAAAAATTTCCTACTAGAACCTATTGTTGAGTTAGAAAAACAAGCTTCGCCAAATGCCCAATTCTGTTTTTACTGGTCCTGCTAGCTGGCATCCCTCACCATCTTTTCTGAAGTGTTTCCTGTGGCACTGTTTCACCCAGACTAGAAAATATAAATAAGTGCCACCACATGAGACCATGCCCCCAGCTTCCCCACCATCTGAGAGTGCGCAGGCAGATGGCTGCAGGAGAGGCAGGGGACATTTGCCAGGCCATCGAGAAAGGCTTCTCTCTATCTGGACACCCACTGTGTGGTAGCAGGAGGGACTTTGGCCTGGGTAGACACCTGAGTCTATCCTGCCTCTGGCAGTAATTAGCTGTGTGGCTTTGGTCTGTGGTCTGGTCACTTCATTTCTGGCATTTGTCTGCCCCTCAGTTTTCCTGCCTACCAGTAACCACCTAGGGTTCCTTCAGCTCTGAGATCTTGGCTCCTGAGTCTTGAGGGGCAGGTCACTTGTTGCTTTGGACTTTTGCTCCCAGCAAGGGCAGTGGGTGACTGCTTGGCCTTTGGGTTCAGTCTGGCCATAGCCTTGTCTCTGGTGTAGGGCAAGTTTGGCTCAATCTCAGTCCTGGCCATTCCTGAAGGGCACCCTGGGGGCTTTTCTCCTTCCTTTCTCTGGCCCTGGGAGAGGTCCCTCTTCTTGTCCCCTCCTCATCTTTCTGCAGTATCAGACCTGGGTTCCTTGCTATGAAATTGAAAAGGCGAAGCTGTCTTCTAAAAAGGGCCTTTTGGCATGTCTATAATAGCAACAACAACAGCAATAACAACAACAGCATCTTACATTTAAGGTTTTTAGTTTACACTTTACAAAGAGCTTTTAAATACATCATTTCATCAGCCATCGTAGGTCCCCTTGGTTGAGTCAAAAGGAGACCCTCCTTCCCCTTTCCTGATTCCTGCTCAGGGGGAAACAGCTGGAGTGGCCTCTTCTCCACATGCCTGTCCCCACACACAAACACTGAACCATACTTTTTTTGTTTTAGTTTTTATTTTTTTTGAGACAGAGTCTCTCGCTCTGTTGCCCTGGGTAGAGCGCAGTGGCGTCATCATAGCTCACTGCAACCTCCAACTCCTGGGCTCCAGCGATCTCCTGCCTCAGTCTCAGGAGTAGCTGGGACTTTAGGCACGCGACACTATACCTGGCTAATTTTTCTATTGTTTGTAGAGACATTGCTCTTGTTCAGGCTGGTCTCAAGTTCCTGGCCTCAGGCGATTCTCCAGCCTTGGCCTCCTAGACTGTTAGGATTACAGGGATGAGCCCAGGCCTGAACCATATATTTTTTTTTTTTTTTTTTTTTTGAGACAGAGTCTTACTCTGTTGCCCAGGCTAGAGTGCCGTGGTGTCAGCCTAGCTCACAGCAACCTCAAACTCCTGGGCTCAAGCGATCCTCCTCCTGTCTCAGCCTTCCGAGTAGCTGGGACCACAGGCATGCGCCACCATGCCTGGCTAATTTTTTCTATATATTTTTAGCTGTCCAATTAATTTATTTCTATTTTTAGTAGAGACGGGCTCTTGCTCAGGCTGGTCTCGAACTCCTGAGCTCAAACGATGCGCCCGGCTCGGACTCCCAGAGTGCTAGGATTACAGGCGCGAGCCATTGTGCCCGGCCTGAACCATATTTTTTAAGGTGCAAATTAACCAACTAAACTCCTCCCACCCCATGAGACTTTCCATTTCTAGAATTTGGCTGCTCAAGGAGAGAGTTTAAACTTATTAGGAAAACTTGATTTTGGGGAGAATTTTCTTAATGGTCCCTGCATTTGGCATTTCTTAAAGTCGGGGCTTCCAAAATTGAGGAGGAAGGCTCCAAATCCCTAAAGCCACACTGAGAGACAGGCCTGGCCCTTTTGCTGTCCTGGATGACTGTGACCGGATGCAGGGTTGGGCCTGGGGTGACTGACAGAGGGAGGGTTCCTCAGGGAGGCAGAGGGAAGTCCTGCAGCCCAGTGAGTCCTCCCAAAATGCTAGTGACCCTGGGCAGGCTCAGTGGGCTTCCTGCTGGGTGGGGAGACGCTGGCCAGGGTGTTGGTGGTGGGAGAAGGCTGAGGTCCACCTGCTGGGGGTTTGGGGCTGAGAGGGGTGTTAGCTTCCAGGACACCCTTCCAGGGCTGAGCTTCTGTGCTGCCATAAAGACTTTTGTGATCCACATGGAAAGCCGTGTTTTCTAGCCACAGAGTGAACCACTGGGAGCCCCCGGACCATTTTGGGTGACAGAGCCCTATCTTCTCTTCCAGGCCTTTCTCTACATTGCCCCAGTTCTCTTCCTAAACCAGAGCTTGTCTTACTGCTCTCCTCCGCAAACAACCCTGCAGGCAGGCTCTGGCCTTGCTTGGCACGCACGGCTCTCGGAGCTCCACATCTACCTCGGTCTCTCTGCTCTCCAGTGTGCGTCCCACACTCCTGCCACCCTGCCCTCTGACTGCTCCCCAAACGTACCAGGCTTTTCCATAGTTCACTGCCTTTAATAGGCCATTCCCAAGGAGGTTCAATTCCCTTTCCTGTCCCTGGCAAACTCCTGTTCATCCTTGAAGACTCAGGATTGGAAATTCTGTCCTCTGGCCAGCTACTTCTTTGTTTGTACTGCCATTCAAAAACTCACTGTAATAAAGCAGGAGTCCATTTTCATGACAGTTTCTGCCCCAGGTGTAGGATCCTTAAAGGCAGGACTTGTTTCGCTCCCACAAGAAGTAGTGTGGTTTCGGGGGCAGTGAGCAGGTCTGGAGTCAGACAGCCGGGGCCCAGATCCTGGCTCTGCAATTGGTTAGACATCTGCTCTTGGGCAATCCTTAACTTCTTTATGTCTTAGTTACTCAACTATAAAATGGGTTAATAATGTTTTAACTATAGGGTTGTTTTGAGAATTCAATGAACACACATATATATATATCACAATTAGGTATCTGCTGTATAATGTAACTACAAAATCTATTAATATTTGAAAATAAGCCATCATAAGGCACAGTACCTGGTACATAATGTGTATTAACATGCATATTTTTAGGTAAATTCCTCCACCATCTCCCTCCCTCCCTCCTTCATTCTTCTCTTCCTTCCTTCCATTCTTCCTTCCTTCCTCCCTTCTCTTTCCCTCCCTATCCTCTCCTTCCCTTGTGTCTTCCTTCCTTTTCTCTCTCCTGTCTTTATTCCTTGGGTCTTTGGCCACCATTGGTCCTCACAGAGCAACCAGGCTCCCCTGGGGAAGGTCAGAGCTGATAGCTCCACTGAGCTCCAAATCCTCCTCTCCGAAACCTCTGCAGTGGAGGCTGTGGGACGGGGGAATGGATGGTGAGCCAGGGCGTTGGCGTGAACGGCTGAGACCCTGGGGGATGCGCACCAACCAGACGCGGGGAGAGTCCCCTTCAGGAGTGGAGGGAGAGGCTGGCTGCGCTGCCTCTGCTCATATTCTCTACACACCTAAGTCTCTCCCTCTAGAACCTTTCCGGATTAAAAAAAAAAATAGCAGGAAAAATGTCCACTTTCCTTTCCTTTGAATGGTAGGGCTTTGCTGGTGAATTTCAACTGCCCCAATCTCCTGTGTTCACCCATTCTGGAGAAAGAATCTAGAGCTTTGAGTCTAGATCCAGGTCTGGCTCTTCCAATGATCGGAAGTACGGCTTAAGGACACTTAGGCTCCCCTTGCAGGCTCTGTAACTTGTCTTATCTGTGAAATGGGCTGTGCTGCCTCTACCTTCCCCAGGGAGGCAGGGGTTACATAGATAAGGTAGTAGACAAGAGGTACTTTGTCATTATGATGGTGGCCTGGAGGGTCAGGTGGCAGAGGCCCATCTGTCCTACAGCAGGAACCTCCAGGAACCTTCCAGAGTGGGACATCTACTGGGGCTGTGGGTGGGCTTGGCTCCAAGGCCTTCCTCCCCCTGGCAGGCCCGGCTGCCTGCCGTCCCGGCACTGCCCTCCAACACGAAATTGGCTGGAAGGAGGGAGGGAGGCGGTGCGTGGGGCTGAGGGGATAGCATGACCCTCTCTTCTCTCTCCTGGGGAGGGGCAGGAGAAGAGCAGCTGTTTGAAAAATTGGTAAAACGGTCCCCGATTAATCCTGTAGCAGAGTTCAGGTAGTCAGTGCTCGAATGGGAAGCAGGGCCGGCCAGGAAGGAGGAGAAGGGTCTCCCAGTGGCTCAGACCCCGCAGGGAGCCCTGGGACAGACAGGGCGGCAGTTGTCTGGGTCACAGCCAGACTCTGAGAAGGCTAGGCCAGCTGTTCCTGAAGAACTGGGCATCTTGGGCACTGACAGGCCGGACTCTTAAAAGCTGGTGCTTTTAAGGAAGGGAATAAAAGGGGGAGTTAAAAATAAGAAGAAACAAAGAGAAATCTTTTCTTTCTCTTCCTCTTATCCCTCCTTTTCCTGAGCTAGTTAGCAGGTCGTGCTGTCGGCCAACATGATGGCATTTCGTAAATGCGAAAACCTCCTCCTGCCTCAGACAGGCTATCATTCTTTATTCTTATCCTTTCGTTTTAAAACAGTTTTATTAGTCTTTTTTCCCTTAAAACTTTTAACAGCTGTTTATAAAAACACAACAAATACACAACAACACAAAACTCGGTAAAAATAACTCACTATATGGTACATATACTCAGACGGAGTGATATATTTATATAATAAAAGATGAAAATAGTCACTTTCATAATAAAAATAAGTTCTATTTTTTGTTTATTTTACAATATACTTAATATTCTCTTCTTCTGTTTCCTCTCCGGCTTCGTCTCCTGCACTCCGAATTTCAAGGGCGTCCCCCGTGGCTGTCCCAGCCCCACCAAGCTCGAGTCTGAGCGGCCGCGGCGGGCAGAGGCTCAGGAACAGGCGCGACAGGCGCACTCGGAGTGTCTCTCCACCTCTTCCACGAACGACGAGCCGTCCGTGCACTGGAAGACGTACTTCCGCCGCTTGCTGCGGGTGGGCTGGCAGCACTGAGGCCCGCAGCCCCCGCGACACTCCATCATGGGCACCTTGGAGGCCGTGGCACATGACGCGTAACCTTTCTGGCGGCGGATCACCTCTCGGACCACCTCCCCCAGGCACGGATTCTCTGCAGAGGGCAGAAGGGGGCCGCGTCAGGGCACTGGCAGTGGAGTGGCTGTTGGGACCACGAGCAGAACCCAGGTAGGCCGTTTTGAAACACTTGTGATCGGACGACCGTGAGGACTTATTCATCCACCCACCCATCCAACTAGTTCGTGAATGTTAGGTGCCTGTTCTGTGCTGGGCTCTTTACTAGGCTTGTAACTAAGCCCCGAGGATAAAATGGTGATACAGGCAGCAGCAGCTGGATGTCCAAACTCGATGAGGCAAACTGGTGGACTGTGTGCTAAATCCTGTCCCCAGACAAGTTGGATGGCCCTACACACGCTTAAAACCTAAACCAAATGCCAACATTCAAATCACAGGAGGTTTCACCTAAGTTTGGATTTCTGGCTTCTTTGAAAACCAGGCGGTCTGGCACAGCTAAGCCTGCATCCCTGCATCGCAAGGATGGCTGAAGCTGAGTGCCGAAGCTGAGTCCCCACCTCTCCCAGTAGCCTTTCTCCCTTGGTCTGGAGTCTAGACACTAACTGTGTAATCATTTGAGTAACTATATTTGTAATGAGCCGCAGAGGTAGATGCTACAAAGAAAAGGAAAGTTCATGCAAGAGCAGACAGCAAAGGCATTTGGCACCAGGGAGGCTTCTCTGGAAAGTGATGCTTGGGTTGAGCTCTGAGTAAGAGGCAGGAGTGAATGAGACAGAGTGTGTCTGGGGACGGGCTTTTCCAGAAGTCCTAGAAATACCTGGAGGGAGGGAAAGGGGGCCCTGTATCTGCTTGGATGCTCTTGATCTCGACCTAAGTCTTTTTCTCCACCCCTCTACTGTTCTTACTGCACTGAGGAAGGGAGCCATGGAACGAAGCCAGGGTCCTTGGCAGGTCACTTGTCATCACTGAGCCTCAGTTTCCACATCTGCAACATGGTGACACATGTGCCTTTCCTTCCAGCTAACTCACAGGCTGTTATGAGCACCAGAGGAGATTGTGAAGGAGAAGGGGCGGTATGCATTTTAAAGCTTTGGGTGTTTTAAAATGACATAATGTGAACTGTGTTAGGATTGATGCAGATATTTAAAATTACGAGCTTGCCCTAAGGATCAGATCAGAAAGAGGATAATGGTGATGGGTGTGTGTGCGTGTGACGTGGGGAAGGGGGACGGTGCGGATGTGGCAACATTCACGATTGGGAGTATGAGAGATGCTTATGCTGGCCTGACAATTTTTCTGTAAGTCAGAAATTATTTCAGAATAAGTTATTTAATACAATTTTTTAAAAATGAGTAGTTTCGGTTAAGAAGAGTATTTCCTTTAGGTATAAAACATGGAAGAGCCCTCAAGTGACGGGGTGGCCTGCCTGGGATTCTGGTGGCACGGAGGAAGACTTCTCAGTGTCCATGCAGGCGAAAACACTCCAAGGGGAGACAGAGGCATTGTAATGTTAGTATAATTGAATTATAATTTCCCTTTTTTGCGCTCACGTCACAATTAAAGGGGCCAGTCACTGAGATAAATTTGACGTTTCTGAGAATAGCTCAGACAAGGAACCTGGGTTCTGCTGACCCAATAACAGGAGGGTTGGATGAAGACTGGCGCAACATCGCGATGGTTCTAGTCAGGGGGTGCCCTGCAGAGCTGGGGTACAAATCAGTTTTGCAGGCATGGCACCTCCAGGGCCAACAGCTAGAAAAGAACAGGAGTGAAGAGACAAGAACCATCCAGATGGTTCATGGTTCCTGCTTCCTCCCCCAAAGAGGGCCACTGATGGTCATTTTCAATATTAACTCGTTTCAGCTTTAACTTAGTTTTATCTTTTGTTTGTAAGTCATTTATCACTCACTTCTGAAACTTTAAAGTTCACATTTTAAGAATCTTAACTTCTGATGCTTCATTTACTAGCGCTCACTTCGTCTTCACAGTAAACCTAAGCGCAGAGGTGCTATGAGTTATTTGCACTTTTGGATGAGGGACTGTGAGCCAAAGAGGTAAGACTTGCTCGATGAGGTCACACGGGTTCTAAGTGACAGAGCTTGGCATTCATTGCAAAAACAATGTTGCCTCTTAAGAATGTTAGCCTGGATTGTTCATGAAATTAGGCTATAATGTAGTTCAGCTGCCAAACTCTCAGCATTGTGGCAGATATTGTACATCCTGTGTACTCCTCCGTGCGCCAGCCAGCCTCCAAAATGCCCCAGTGACCCTCGCCTCCTGGTGTGGATGCACCCTATGTGGCCACCTCGCACAGCAGACGTGCCTGACCCAGGTAACCGATAGGGTGGGGCGGGGATGACGGTGTGACTTCCAAGGCACTAGGTCATGTTAGACATTGTGCTTCCTCCTTGCTCTCTTGGCTCGTTCACTCAAACAGCTGGCTTCCTTCAATCTCAAGGACCCTCCACCTGCCCGTGCAGTGACTCACATGGGGCAGGACTCAAGCCTCCTGCCAGCACCATGGGGGTGCCCCATATTGGGAGCAGATGCTGCGGCCTCAGGTTTGCCTGCAGGTAACTGCAGCCCCAGTTGTGCTAAATGCAACCTCGAGAGACCTCAGCTACACTGTTTATGAATTCCCAACCTGCCGGAACTGTGTGGGATAAAAATGCTTATTGTGGCTGTGAGCTGCCATGTGTTGGGACTAACTTGTTATGCAGCAGCAGATAACTGATATAGATGATGGAGCGTTGCCCCCGTTTTTTTTGTTTTTTTTTTTTCGAGACAGAGTCTCACTGTGTTGCCCTGGCTAGAGTGAGTGCCGTGGCATCATCCTAGCTCACAGCAACCTCAAACTCCTGGGCTCAAGCGATCCTTCTGCCTCAGCCTCCCAAGTAGCTGGGACTACAGGCATGCGCCACCATGCCCAGCTAATTTTTTCCATATATTTTTAGTTGTCTGATTAATTTCTTTCTATTTTTAGTAGAGATGGGGTCTCGCTCTTGCTCAGGCTGGTTTCGAACTCCTGAGCTCAAACAATCCACCCGCCTCAGCCTCCCAGAGTGCTAGGATTATAGGCATGAGCCACTGCGCCCGGCCTGCCCCCATTTTTAAGATGAGGGATCTGAGGCTCAGAACGTGACTGGACCAAGGTCATGCAGCCTCTCAGTGGCACGACCAGAACTGGTGCGTAGGTGGTACGGATGTGGAGTCCAGCTCTGACCCTGGTTCCTTCCCTGACCCTCTCCCCTGTGTGCCCAGCACACCCACCTTGTTGGCAGTGCTCCCCGCTAAAGCCGGGCTGGCACAGGCAGTAGGGCTCCCCTTGGTCTGAGACGTGACACTGGCCATGGTGACACTTGAAGGCTGAGCAGGCACTGGCGGAGTCATTCTTGTGGTCACACAAGGCCCCTCCATAGCCCTCGGCACACTTGCACACGTATGAGGTCCCGGTTGCCACACATTTTCCATGGTTGCAGCTGGGGGAAGAGGGGCATGTGAGAAGGGAACCGGATCAGAGTTAGCGCTGCCAGAGGCTTCCTCTCCCCACCCCAGCCAGGGGCCAGGCTTGGGCTGGGGACCCGGAACTGTGGGGCCTTGTGCTGAGAGTAGCCACTAGGCCTTCTCCATCCCCAGGTCTGTCCTCTGCCAGCCCAGCGGCTGAGCGTCTGTCTGTTCTTAAATACTCTGTCCCAGGAGCCAAGCAGCTGGAAGCTCGTGAGCACTACCCAGTGTCCACTGCCGGCTGTGACCACCACAGAGGCTGGCCGGCTTGCTGTCTCACGCACACCAGAACCCACATGGCCAAGCGCACATCACCTCTTGGAAGAATCTAAGCATGCACTTGGTGTTTGCGTTGCTCTACTAAATTAAATGATGATAAAAACACCACTGCTACGACCACCACTCGGTATGTGCCAGGCATTGTGTTAAGTGCTTTACACCTAGTGTGACTCTCAATTTCCATAACAGCTCCTCCTCTGCTGCTCCTATGCAGGAGATCGCCTTATCCACCTCTCATGGATGGGAAAACTGATGGCAATGCCTATATCTTAACCATGATGCATCCCTGCCCCTGTGGGGATGACGAAGCCGGATTCATATTGATTACAGTTACACACACATGCTCAAGAACAACATAGGAAACTCAAACCCTTTATATTAATAACTGGCTTTCATTCCCGATGCAAAATATCAATCCCCAACTTGTTCAGCCAACCAGATCTTGGCTCCAGCGTTACTTTCGGCTGAGTCAGATCTCTTAACACTGACAATACTGGATCTCTATATTTGGCATATGGCCTGGCCTATAGTAGGCCCTCAATAAATATTTGTTGAATGAATAGTTGATTACACTATTAAGTGTGGTTTGGCTGTGTGTGGCTATACATACCTGGTGCCTGGCACAGGCGCTGTGCTCAATTTGGGGCCGAAATTCACCCTTGGTGTACTTGCCAAGGTGAGTGCCACCCACAGGGGTACCTCTTCCTAATTCCCCCGGGGCAGAGTGGTGGCTCACTGTGGCTCTGGACAGGGTCTACAGCAGGGGTGGGGAACCTGCAGCCTTAAGGCCACATGTGGCCTCCTAGGTCCTTAAGTGTGGCCTTTTGACTGAGTCTAAATTTTATAGGACAAATCCTTTTATTGTGGGTGGAGACAGGTGTTTTGATGCCTCTGAGTGGACCTGCTGCTCGGATGCGGACACTCAGCCTCTGGAGCTTTCCAGCGGTTACACTTACACAGAGCCCATCTGCAGCCTGACCACAGTTCCTGCGGCATCTGCCAGTGCCCACTTCTCAGCCATAGGGAGTAGCCTGGGGCTCTTGGGACACTGACCTGTGGCCAAGGCAGGGGTCCCGAACCTCTTGGTCACACAGTGGGCCGGTCCAGCCGGGGTGGCACTCACACACCACACTGTCCTTCTCCACGGAGCGGCACAGGCCGTGCTTGCACACGGTGCAGGACTTGCAGCCTGGCGAGACCCCCAGGGACTGTGGTGGGAGGGCCTTGAAGTCCTGCAGCTCGTTGTTGATGCGCACCTCGTGGATGCAGCCGTGGAAGCCGCCCAGCGGCCGGTCAGTGCCCTGGCGCAGGGCGGAGAGGCCCGTGGAGGTGGGGATGCCTGCGGGAGGGGAGCCAGGACAGCAGCCTAAGGACCCTTCTCCTGCCCACCCGCAGTCCTTTCCTCAGAGCGAGAACGTGCTCCGCACGTGTTCACACTTACGTGCGCAGAGCTCTGGGCCTCTGCTGTTCAAACCAAGGTAACGTGCCAAAACCTGGGGCCCTGTCCACACGAGGACATGCATCTTTGGCCCCACATCGACACTCTTCAAAAAAAAACTTGAATTCACTGCCAATATTTAAATATAGAAAATATCCCATAAAAATTTGTATTTTGGGCTGCCCTAGAAAAAAATGAGACCATCTGGTCACCCACTGCCACATGGCCCCTGGGCTGAACGGGGGAGGACCACCCCCTTAGGCAGGGAGGGGTGGTGCACAGAATTACCCCCGTCCCCACCAAGCCCCCTCCGCCCTTTGATCCAGGCCTCACAAGAGAACTGGGGCAGGCGAGCTGGAGTTTGGGAGAGAAGATGGGGTTGGAGGAAGCACCTTGATCACAGGAACTTCGGGGTTCGAGGTGGTTGGACCACTTTGCTGCTTTATGTGCTAAGGACCCCTCCTCTCGGTGTCTTCAGGAGACCATCGGGAAAGGCCTACTTTGCTTTTCAATGACGTCTGATTCGAGTTTTCTCTCCCCTTCCACACCACTCCCTGCCCACCACTGCAGTCGGAACCTGGGACCAGTCTGGGTGCTGGAAGCAGAGGGCCCAGTTTTGCTCTGGCTACACCTGGGACAGGTGAAGAGAGGGGGCAAGAGCCTCCCTTTGGGGAGAGGCTGTGCCCCACTTGCCTGCTCAGGGCCAGACGCAGCCTTGGGCGCCCTGCATCTGAACCACTGGCAGCCCTCTGGACAGGGACTCCTTGGGTGGAAGTCTCAGGAATCTGTACTGAACATCATGTTCTGGCGGCTTTTTTTTTTTTTTTTAAACACAACCCTTGAGAACTATTGGCCCAGGAGCTGCATTTCAGGCCCAGACTCTGCCAAACTGGTGGCCACTTCCCTTTTTGACCTTCGACCTTAACCTCAAACGTGCTCTTCTGCCATTCATCAACTGGACCTCACAGCGTGCAGGGAGGTGGCAGAGCAGACGGAACGGGAAGCTGGCAGACTTCAGCAGAGCTGGGACCTGCTTGCATAGCCCACCCCTCTCCTCTCCCCGCTCCCCATTCCACCTTCGCCTCCCCCAGCCCCACAATTTGTAGTTCCCAGGAGTCCTAGTCTGTCTCCTTTCCAAGCATCTTCCCAAAGTTGTCATCTTTTCCCCACAGCTAATAACAGACCTGGCTAATACCTATTCATACTTTAAGTTGTCACTTCCTCCGGGATGCCTCCCGATTGGCTTTGGTAGTGGGTGCTGAGAGGAGGGCAGGGGAGTCCCTGGCAGTGGGCCTGGGGGTGGCAGGGGAGGAGGACATTACCTCCCAGGTAGAGGGGGCTGTTGATGCCCACTGCTGGCGGCTTCTGGAGCTTCCCCAGGCTCTTGGGCACACCTTTGTCCACCACCAGGTTCAGGGTCTGGTTTAACATCACCAGCTCCACGCTGTGAAACTGCCCGTCATTCACCGTCTCCACGCTGGGCAGGAGAGAAAGGGAGAGCAAGAGAGTTCACTTGGTGCCTTGCACGGCTGGGCACTGGGCCTGAATTTGACCTGCGTTACCTGCGTTTAGCTTTACTTTTTATTTGGAAAGAACACATAACTTCAAACTTACATAAGTTGTAAGAAAAACAGTATGGAAAATACTTGTCACCCCAGATTCTACCATTATCATCCCCATTTGCTTTAGGATTTATCTCCGTTATATACATGCACATACACATACACATGTATGTGCACATATACATATACATACACACATGATTTTTCTGAACCACTGAAAGGTAAGTTACATACATCGTAACACTTTATCCCTAGATGCCTCCACGTGCGTTTCCCAGGGATAGGGATACTCTCTCTCACACAGGCACAGCAGTTACAGACTTTGGTAAATTAACACTGATATTATACTTTTATCCAGTCTATCATCTGTATTCTAATTTTTCAGTGGACCCAATAATGTCATTTGTAGCATTTATTTCCTGCCAGCACAAGATCCAGCCTCGTGTCAGCCACGGCGTTTGGTTATCATCATTTGCATTCTATGCTGTCATTGCACAGAGCTTGGCAAACTCCATCCTCAGACCACTTCTCAGTTTCTCCTCTGCCCGCACACCACCTGGACCATTATTTACTCACATGCTTTTTTCACTTGCCCCATTTCACCCTTAAGTATCAGTAAAGCTATAAGCTTAGCAATGTGCTAAGAAAGAAAAAATGTTTTCATGTGATTTTTATATTTTTTCCAGTATATATGAAATCAATTTTTTCATAGTTAAAATTTCAATAGTTTGTCACACCTAAATTCATCGCATGTGCCACCAGTGGTGTGCATAGCACATTTGGGGAAATAATGGCTTGTCACATCCCTGCAAGGTGGGTTTGTTTTCCCCCCTACAGATGTGGGGAAACGGAGGCTCAGGGAGGTTAAGCAATTTGCCCAAAGCCCCACAGTTAATAAGGGATGGAGCGGAGGGATTGGAACCGAGGTCCAGGTTTCCTAATGTGAGAATCTGAAATGCTCCACAATCCCAAACTTTCTGAGCACCAACATGCTGCTCTAAGGAAATGCTCACCGGAACATTTTCCAGTTAGGGATGCTGAATGGTGTGTACAATGCAAATATTCCACAATCCACAATCTGAAACACTCCTGGTCCCACGCCTTTAGGATAGGGGATGCTCAACCTGTACACGCGCCTTCTGCAGGCTGCCCCCGACAGTCCCAGCTGTCACGCGCTGAGGGCTTAGGCGGGCCAGGCATGGTGCTAAATGACTCGCTTATTTGAGCCTCACAGTAATTCTATGAAGTAGGTGCCAGATAGCTCATTGCACAAAGATACCAAGGCCTAGAGAGCTTGAGTGATTTGTCTGAGGTCACCCAGCTGGTACTAGCCAGAGACGGAATTCGTCGGCAAAACTTTTGACTCCAAAGTCCTGCTCTTTCCAGTCCTCTACTCTTGGCAGGGCTGGGAGGAAGCTGGTGAGAGATGACAGGAGCTTGAAGAAAGGGGGTCTCTGAGGAGCAGCCAGAGCTCGGTCTCATCCATTCAGGTGTGGGAGGTAAATACAGGGCTCCTTGAAATCTCCCTGGTCATCTCCATTGGCTCCAACAAGAGGGTCCCAGCAGGGAGGGGGCACTGACTATCCAGGCAGGCAGGGACAGTTTCAGTGACTGACTCAAAGTTGGAAATTTCAGCAGCCAAAGAGGCCAAGGAAATGCTTAGGAGAAGACAGGCTAAGTTGGGGTATAGTGGAGAAAGGGTGAGACCCTGGCCAATCACAGGAACAGAACCCCCTGTTCTCAGTTTCCTCATCTGTGAAAGGGGGAGAATAACCTCACAGAATTATCGTGATGATCCAATCAGAGAAGATACATGAGAGTGCTCTGTAGCTGGGACACATGTCTGTAGTCCCAGCTACTCGCAAGGCTGGGGTGGGAAGATTGCTGGCTTGAGCCCAGGTGTTCGAGTCCAGCCCAGGCAACATAGCAAGACCTCCTGTCTCTATTTAAAAAAAAAAAAAAGTTCTTTGTAGGCTAAATTACTGGGAAAATATGAGAAGTTATTATTATTAATGTTGTTGATATTAACATTCTAAATAAGAACCTATCATTGCCTCTAATGCTGATCCCCGGGAGAAAGTGATGGCAGAGGGGGACACAGAGGACACATTCAAATCCGTTGGGAAATCTCTTCTCCCACATCCACCCATCCATCCACTCACCCATCTACCCACCTACTCTCTTATCTATCCATCCACTCACCCATCTACCCACCTACTCTCTTACCTATCCATCCATCCACCCAACCACGCACCCACCCACCAAGTGTGCTCTGGGCCACATTGTCCTAGGTGCTGGGAATCAGGGGCAAACAGGACAGATAGGGTCCCGCACTCACAGAGCTCACATTCTACTTTCCTTAGCTTTTCCTCTAAATCAAATGACCAACTTATCTTTATCAATGTAAGGTCTGCCCAAGAAATAGGGTAGTCTGGGTGGATTGGCAGGTAGGAAAGTCCATTGGGGGATCTGGTTTTGCATAATGGAGCACCAGTAAACCCTCTGAAGGTAGAACTGTTTCTTTTTTTTGGAGATAGGGTCTCACTTTGTTACCCAGGCATGAGGGCAGTGGCATGATCATAGCTCACTGCAACATCAAATTCCTGGGCTAAAGCAATCCTGCCTCAGCCTCCCAAGTGGCTGGGACTATAGGCACGTGCCACCATGCCGGCTAATTTTTCTATTTTTTTGTAGAGACAGCATCTTGCTATGTTGCTCAGGCTGGTCTCAAACTCCTGACCTCAAGCGATCCTCCCTTCTCAGCCCCCCAAAGTGCTAGTATTACAGGCATGAGCCACTGCACCCCACCCTGTTTCTATTTCAGAGGCCTCCAGTTGCTCCAAGCCGTGAATGGAGGACAAGGCAGAGGCTGTGATCCCGCAGACGCAGACGTGGGTGAAAGCAGGTAGGGGGCGAGGGCTTGTGTGCAGAGACCACAAACTTGTGACTTTGAGCCCTCACACAGTTTTCTAACCACACATGCAAAAATATGCAGATGCATCCCCAAACCGTCCTGTAAACTGATGCTGTCTGACTGCACATGAGCTCCCCAGCCCTGAGGTGCGTAAACAGATGCTAGGCAGCCACCTGTCAGAAAGGGAGCTGTCAAGGGGCTGCAGCTCTGGGTGGGTGGTCTTAGCATTCCCATCCCACATGAAGATTCAGGGAGCTGGGGCAGCTGTTTTCCCATCGTAGACACACAGACACAGTGGGCACACAGCACTGTTCCTTCCTGGCAGCTGGCTCCAAGCTCATTTCCTTCTCCCCTTCCTGCTATCCCCCAGCCAGCTCAGGCCCTGCTGCATGGCCTCCAAGGGCACCTGGCCTGGAGACAGCAGTTTGACAGGAGCAGAGAGGACTGTGTGGTCACTGGCTCCTGCCCCAGACAAAGTGCTGGGCTCTGCAGTGCTCTACACCTGGCTCTGTGAAAGGCCTTAACTCATGCCCACTTGGGGGAGTCCTAGGCAGGCCTCTTCCTCCAGGTGTAATCCTCAGCCAGTTCATGCTGGGTGCAGCGGGGGAGATCTGGTATCCATCGTACTGGGGCCTCCAGCTGAGGGACCCTGGGTGAGTCATAGCACTTCCGTAAGCCCCAGTTTCTGCTTCTGCACAACGAGTTTTGTACTGATTTTACACCGGTCGGGTTTTAAAGGGCAATGCTTGGCCCCCATACCTAGCAAGTGCTCGGTAAAAGGTGGAAATGAGGACCCTCGACCCTTATGCTGGGTGTGGCAGGGACTGGGGTTGGATAGTAGATTCCTGGGCCCTGCAGAACCTGTCTACTGATTTCTCAACCTAATAGCTGCCAGGGCTTTGAGTTTCTGGACATTTCCACTGGCTCATTACCATCTCGGAGGTGGGTACTCCTGTGAGCTCGGTTTTACAGCGAAGGAACCTAAATAACTTGACCAAGGCTACACTGCTAGGCAGTGGTGGAACTGAGGTTGAAAATCAGGACTGATCCAAATCCAAACCTCCCAAAATGCTGTCTGTGCCAGTGGGTGCTCACGGGTCACCAGGGAACCTCCTCCTGGCACATCTTAACCAGGATCTTCTAGAAATAATTCCTAAAGCCAGTGGTTTTCGAACTGTGGGTCCCTGGAGGTTTGGGGGTGAGCAGCATAGAAGGCTTTTTCTTACCTCTATCCCTAAATCAGAATGGGTTTTTTCTACTTGCCCCACTGTGTTTTTTTTTTTTTTTTAAATCTTGGTCTTTGAAGTAAAATATCAATGGGAAAATGGCTCTACTGCTACAAGAAAAGAGAAAAAAACTGAAAAAACAGAATGTGCTGTTAACTCTAGAAGAAATGCTCCTACTAGGGTCCCCAGCTCCAGTAATTAGTCTCCTGGGAAGATATCTAAGGATTTCAGAGGTGAGAAGGGGGCTCTGAGACTCTTCCTCCTTAGCCACTAGGTCAGACTGGGTCAGAGGAAGAGAGTGTTGTAGGTGTCAGAGTGAGGCCGGACGCCTCCTGCCTGGGACTGGGGTGACCACAGGCGTTGGCCAGAGTGGCCCGTGGCCCTTTATTCTCTTTTGCTTTTAATAACAGTGGCAAACATGTGTTGGCAGGGGCCAAGCACGGTGCTACTCTATGTTGAGCATTCTCTCATTTAATGCTAACAACCCCCAGGTGGGAGGCACAATTTTTTTCTCCATTTTAGAAATTAGAGACGTAAGTCTTGGAGACTTAAGGTGCCTGGCCCAAAGTCTTAAAGTGAAAGTGGAGACAGGACTTAAATCCAAGTCTCCTGAGCCCCAGGACCCTAACACAACTGTGGAAGGAAGGGAGCTGTGAGGCTGGTCGTTCCTCCAGGTGCCGGTTGCGCTCACCTGGCTTCTGCGTGGGGACCACTAGGTGGCGATAGAGCCGCACTCACAAACCCCACTGCAGCAACCCGACTCCTGCAGCAGGGTGGGGGGAGCGGCCCAGGCTCTGTCCTAGCCCACCCTTCATGCCCCAGAGCCAGCGTGGTGGGAGAGCCGGTTTTGACGGAAGCCTGACTTGGATTTAAATCCCAGCTCTGCCACTTCCTGGGCTCCTAGCATCAGGCTTCTCATCCCTAAAATAGGAGTGATGATGCTGCCTTGGGGCTCGTGTTGAGGATCAAAGGAGACAAAGACCTTGGCAGTGGAGAGGACCTCGGTGATTCAGACCCGGGGAGCACGCACCGTGTTAAATAGAGCTCCCGCGTGGTGTTTTAAAACGGCCAACCTTGAAAAACTGAGATATTTCACATAGAAACCCTGACCTTCCAGCTTCTCTTGATAATCTGCATTCCCTCTGCTGGGAGGCTCAGGTCAGCTGCCCGTTCAGGCAGGGCCTGTACCCTCCAGCTACCGCAGTCCCCACCACTCCCTATCGGCCCAGCCCACTTCCCCACGTCTGTTACCTACTTGGCTGCTTGGCCTTGCTGGCAGGTGAGTTTGGCCTTCTGACAAACCTGGTACCAAGGAATAGTGAAGTCTGTCCCCATTCTAGGACAGGGAGGGGCTCAGGTGGGCTATTTTGTGTATCTGCCCTGGGGCCTGGAATGGAATCCTGAAGTGCCCCCATCACCAGCTGTGACTACAGCTGGGCAGATGAATAAAATCAGGCACAGACAGGAGGGAGGCCATGGAATCCAGCCTGCTCATCCTCACACTAGGGGCTGGTCAGTGGCCTCAGGGGCCTCACTGGGCAGAGGCTGCAGGCTGCCAACTCCCCTGATTAGAACAGCTTTGGTTTGGCCCCCTGGCTCTGGCCGAGGCCCAGGTGGCCTTCCTGGGTGGCTAGAAGTCACCACAGTGACGCTGAGGAGATCTCATGTTTTTGGCTGGAATGGCCTCCTGACCCCCTCAGCTGCTGGTCAGCTCAGCCCATGCCGTCTGCTAAGCCTCCCAGCCTAGCGCGGCCTCCATGCATACTGATGGGGCTGCCTCACCGCTCAGCTTGTGGAAACACTCCTGCACCACAGGTCCAGCCTCAGCTCAAGCATTACCTCCTCTTCCAGGAAGCCTTCCCTGGTCCTCTAAGCAAAATACCTGCTCTATCTTTAGTGCGCCCACAGCGTGCCACCAGTGTCTCCAGCAAGAACTACTTTATCCTGCTGTGTAACCGCTGCTGGTTTATATGTGGACTGTGTTTAACTCTGTGTCCCCTGCACCTAGCCCAGGGCCTGGCCCAAACCCGGTGTCCGACAGACGTCTGGTGAGTGAGTGAGAGTGCGCTACGGGGGCAGCAACGGGGCCGCCTCGGAGGAAAGCGT
Organism: Propithecus coquereli; assembly: GCF_000956105.1. Taxonomy (NCBI): domain Eukaryota; kingdom Metazoa; phylum Chordata; class Mammalia; order Primates; family Indriidae; genus Propithecus; species Propithecus coquereli. The sequence goes on from NW_012148631.1 coordinate 162,655, forward strand.
GTGGAAGCAAAACCATTTTAATATGGGACCTCTGGAGACTTTGGGCTGAATGAAAGGCACTAAAGAGCTGTCACAGGCTCAGCACGGGGACGCAGGCCAGGACTGCCAGGGCATCCCTCACTCGGTCCCCCCACGGCTAAGGTAGAGCCTGGCATCTCCCCAGGGCCACCTGCTACACCTCATGACTCTGTCACAGAAGCTTCGGGACAGCGTCGTGCTCCGACATTCCTGCCAGCAGCATCCCCCTTTACCAAGTCACTACCCTGACAGCTGGCGTCAGGGAGGGGAAAGGCTGGGCTCTGCCCGGGCAGGCCCCACGCCAGGACAGGGCCCAGCTGCTTCTGGAAGCCTGGCTTTTGCCTTCTGTCCTCGACGTGTCCATGTAAAGGCTCAATCTGTCAAGCACTTCCCCTCAAGAGTTATTTCAGTCCTCAACGACAACCCTAGGAGGTACACCCTGCTTTTACCCACAGGATACAGGAGGGAAACCGAGGCACAAAGAGGGTGAGTAACTTGTTCAGACCTGGATCCGCGAGACGTGGCCCAGGACCTCTGGCTCCAGGTACGCCGAGGTTAGGAGGCCCAGACTCCTGGAGCACGGGGCCTCTGGGGAGAGCCCCTTCTCCTGGTGTCCACTGTGCCCAACTGTCCCACCCTGGCTGGACTTTTCTCTGCCCACCTGCCACCTTGAGCCTTCTGCTCCGGTCAACGCCCTTTTTTGTACCTTGTCTTCTCCTTGCTACTCTCTCAGCCTGGGCTGCCCCCCTGTTCTCTCTGCTCACACAAGTCCTTCCCTTCCTTCAAGACCCCACTCAAACAGCTCCTTCTCCAAGAAGTTTTCATGTGGAAACTGGCGCTTCTGTGCTTTAGAATCACCTGGAAGTTTCCTTGAAACACAAATTTGTGGGGGCCAACTCCCCCGAACTTCTAATTCAGTAGTTCTGGGGTAGGGTTTGAAAAAGTGCATTTCTACCACGCTCCCAGGTGATGCCGGCGCTGCTGCCTCAGGGATGACACTTTGAGAACCGCTGGTTTTAACCAATGGTTTTCAAACTGGGGTTTCTGGAGGAGTTCCAAGGGCCTTCAAGATAGTATATGTGGAGGAGGCGACTTTGTGCCCTCCAACCCTGCTGGGCAGTTTTGCTACTGTGTGTTTGATATTCTTAAGTTCAATATAAAATTGTGATGGAATAAAAAATTGAGTTAATGAGGAAAAAAAAGAATGTCTGAAAATTGTAGCTCTTCCCCAATGCCCATGAACTGTGCTCTTGCTTCCACAGGGGAAAGTGTGCCTCTCTTGTTCTGTGGCTTCCCCAAGTTTAGCTCTCCTTGCACTGATGGTTTTACGTGATTTTAAGGGAAACACAGACATTTCTAAATTATTCATAATTAAATTATTTTCATAGTTATTTAGTATTTTACTGAGAATTGGGGAAGAAATCTATCTAACTCGCATCTCTGTGATTCCCCCGATGGTATTACTTAAGAGAGGCTAAATTCAAAAGTGAGCAGTTGGAGCAGACGTACGTGCGCAGGAAATAACAGCACAGCTGCCACACGATCGTGCACAGTTCGGGCGGCTCTTGGAAAGGCTGCAGTTTAGGAAAAACTGCCCTTGATAGCAGTTTGAAAGTCACTTAAGGAGTATCCCACTCCTTAGTGCCCTCCAATCTCTTCCCCTGGAGCTGCATGCTAATCGTCCCCTGTTGTCTTTCTTAAACTAATAAAAGATTAGGATGACATTTTGAAAAGGGCATCTCATCAAGCAGCGCCGTCCCCACCGCAGCACCCAGCTCCACGCGGTAGCCAGCCGGCCATTCATCTTGTGCTGATGAGGCGTCGTCTCCCCCACCCCCATCCCGGGGGCCTGCCTTCCTCTCCTGCCTCTTCCTCCAGCACGCCTGCACCCTCCACACTCTGTGTAAGGACAACGTGTGTGGGGGCTGGGGGGCTTCGAGAAGAGCTGGCAGAGTCACCCCGGCATCTCTGGCAGGGCCAGAGGCAGGAAGGTGCGGAGGCGCGGGCGGCGGGAGGGGACGAGGGAGCTCCTTACCTGTACACCGTGGTTGGAGGGGAGCTCAGGCTGTCATAGACCAGCCGCACGTGGCCCTGGTACAGCTCCAGTGCCAAGGGGTCGTTGTCTCCCTTGTAGAGCAGGATGCCGTTGTCCTTGTCAGTGGCCACCTGGGGACAGTGGCCAGGACATGTGTGTGAGGGCTTACCTGAGGCCAAACCTCCCCGACCCCCTCACAGAGCGCTCTCCCAGGCGGTGGCTGCTGAACCTGTGCTGGGTCCGAATTCATGCCCCTCTTCCCTCCTCCATCTAGTCTGGGAGTCCCCAGAAGGCAAGGCCGAGAGTCACATGTCAGCAAAGGCCAACTGAGCAAACCGCTTCAACAGATACTCATCGAGCGCCTTCCTACGAACCACTGAGTTCGCACATTTATGTACGTCAGGAGGCCCAAGCGCTAACCTGCCCTGTCCCACTGGAGCAGTGTGATCCCGCCCACATCCCTGCGCTGGCGCCTCAGTCTCTCTGCATAAAGCATGATAGTTACCAAGAAAATGCTAACAATTACCATCTAATTCAGTGTGTACGATGAAGCAGGCGCTGTTCTAAGAGTCATCTGGGGCGTTTTAAAAAATACTGGCGTCTGGACCTCACCCCAGACCAAGTACACATGACTCTCTCAGGGCTGGGGCGCAGACAAAGATAGTTTAGAAAGTTCTCCGGGTGATTCGAAAGCACTGCAAGGCTGAGAGTCACTGGTTTCAGCAGGTGCCACCCTGAAGGCACTCGCTTGCCAGCCACCTGGCTGCAGGAATGGGATTCTCGGATTGGTCGCTGGGCTCCCATCATCAGGCACATCAGGCCCGAGGAACAGGCTGTGGAGCAGGTGGGTCTGATGGGACATTTGGATGTTGGGGCACTGGGTGCCACCCTGGCTAGCTGGGACCCAATAATCCGGTCCCCAGGTGGGTGGGACAGAGGGAGGCAGGAGGGGACGATGGCAACAGACCTTCCCTCTCGTTTGTGCCTGGGTCAACCCTCACCGCAGAGGCCTGTCCACTGGGCTGTGGGCGTCACAAGCTGAAGTAGTTTGAACTTTTTGTGCATTTCTGTAGCCCCAGTGCCTAGAATAGAGCCTGGCACGTATAGGTGCTCCATAGAGCTTGGTTGAATGAGTATTTTCTGTATAAGCTCCAGGTTAAACCTGGGCTAACGTGGCCATAACCCAAAGAAGGGCCGAGCCCAGTTGGTGCCCAGCAGCACCCAGAGGTGCCCGACCCAAGGGCAGGGGCCACGAGCTGGCCCACAACCCCTGGTCGTGTCTGGGGCCCCCCTCCACAGCACGCCTACTTGCAGGGGCCGTTCTTTCTCCGTCATACACACTGTCTGCCCATCTCCTCGCCTGCTAGAATAGCATTTATGTTGCCCAGAAACACAGTTTGGAATGAACATGTTCAGGTCCACAGGTAAGGAGCCTGGAAGAAGTTAGGAAAGAACTTGGTTCATACTAAGTGGTTTTCTACTCCCAGAAAACGTTCTGCTTGTTTGTATTTCTGGGCCTTTGCACGTCATTTCTCAGGCTTGACAGACCCCGCTTCTGCTCTTCTCCCTGTCCCCTCAGTCCTGCATGCTTCTGCCCTTCACCAAGCAAGCTCCTGCTCATCCTTCCCATCTCAGCTTAGTTATCACTGCCTCTGGGGAGCCTTCCCTGATTCCTCCCAGCAGGCTGGGGTCACTGCCCCTCCTCTGTGCTCCCACAGCACCCAGGGCTGTCACTGTCCCTTTCCTTGCCATTCTGCCCTGGACAAGGGGCTTCGTCTGCCTTGTCTACCATTGAATCTTCATTGCCCAGCACAGTGTCTGGCATATAATAGTTGAATGAATATTTTCTAGAGGAATGAGTGAATGAGGCTGGAAGTGGGGGCTGCTGTTTTCAGTGAGAGCTATTTCGGAGTTATCTGTAGAACTTTCCAGATGGAGTTGGCCCAGATGCCCTCAAGCTCAGTGTTGTCCTTGGTGACACTTTCGGGGAAGAGTAGGACTGCTAAAACCTGGGGCATCTCAGCTATTCTCTGAACAGTCAGAGCTTAGGGGCATGTTGAGGTCCTTCCAGGGCAGGGTAGAGCGGGGCGCACCTGCAGGGAGATGTTGGCCTGGGGCCGGACCTTGGCGGAGGCCAGTTCCACGTAGGAGTCCTTGCCCACAAAGTTGACAGTGATGAGCTTCTCGCACCTGGGGCCGGCGAAGCCCGGGGGGCAGCGGCAGGTGGGCTCCTGCTGCACCACGATGCACTGGGCTCCGTTCTGGCACTCGTACTGGTCGCAGGGGCTGGTCTGGAGCAGGACCATGGGTGGGGGGTGCTCGCAGAAGAGCCCGCTAGAAGGAGGGTGAAGAACAGGGCAGGGAGGATGGGAGAACAGCCAAGAGGAGTCACAGTTATTTAGGCCAAAGAACCTGTAGCAGAGCGGGGAGTGACGTGGGAACTGAAGCCAGCTCCAGGCTCTCGTTCAGCCGCGCCACTACCTGCGGTAAGTCCTTTTCCTTCTCTAAGTCCCCGTCTTCCCATTTTTAAAATAATGGAGTTGGGCCGGGCACGGCTGAGCGCCAGTCCTTCCAGTTACTCAGGAGGATCGCTTGAGCCCAGGGTTTTTTCCCCCCCCCCAGTTTCACACAAGTAGCTTTTCGTTATAAGACGAAACAGGTCTGCCTCTGCGAGTGGAGAGAGACAGACTGACTCACTGACTTACTACTAACTGGCCCTTTCTCTGAGCCCAGGGCTTTGAGTTCAGCCTGGGCAACACAGGGAGACTCCGTCTTTAAGAAAAAATAAAAATAAAATAACAGAGCTGGACCAGAGTAGAGGTCTCCAAATTTCAGTGTCATCGGAATTGCCTGGGGTGAACTGGTTAGAAGTGCAGATTTCCATCCAGGGACAGGTGAGTGGATAAACAAAATGTCGTACGTCCATCCAATGGAACATTGTTCAGCCTTAAAAAGGCAGGAAATTCTGACACATGCTACAACACGGATGACCCTTGAGAACATTACGCTAAGTGAAAAAAGCCAGTCAGAAAGCAGAATCAAATGCTGTACGATCCTACTTGTAGGAGGTACCTAGAACAGTCAAAATTATAGCGATGGCAAGTAGAATAGAGTTTACCAGAGGCTGCAGGGAGGGAATGGGGAGCTCTTGTTTAATGGGTATGGAGTTTCAGTTTTGCAAGATGCAAAAGCTCTGGAGATGGATGGTTCCACAACACTATGAATGTACTTAATGTTATTGAACTGCAGCCTTAAAAATTGGTTGAGATAGTAAATTTTATGCTGCAGGTATTTTATCATAATATTTTAAAAAGGGCAAACTCCCAGTCCCTGCTCCCCATCCCTAAATTTTAATTCAGTACCTCTGGGATGGGGCTCAGGCATTTGTATTTTCACAACCCTCTGATGCAGACGGTTTCAATTGGGCTTTGAGAAACACTGGCCTTGAGAACTCCAAAGTTCCTTCCAGGCACATCCTGCATTGACGCTGTCCAGTGAGTACTGATGTACCCAGAACTGTCCCCAGTCTGACCCTCCTTGAAGGTGATCCCTGCCTCCCTGCCAATTTCCCCCTGCCCTCCCCTTCTGGCCTGAGTGGGGCTAGGGCTAGGGCTAAACGCAGGCCCCTCTTCCACATGCCCCCCAGACAGCTCCTAACTCCCGGCCAGCGCCTGCCACCTCCCCTGCCTCTGGCTTCACTGATTCCAGAGGCTGACCCCACGTCCTCCCGCTGACCTCCATCTTTCTGCCACCAGGGCAGCATAATGTTCGTGTTCTCTAGCCTAGAAAGGAGCCACGTGGCTGTCCCCACCCTGCAAGCTGGGCTTTAAGATGGTGGCATCTTCCGTTAGGTGGCCTCACACGCAGGCTTGACACCACGTGAGGTGGAACCGAAGCCCAACTTCCACATGGAGTTGCCCCAGGTAGCTCCTTTGCCTATCTACAAAATGGGATTAACAACATCCGCTCTACAGTGTAAGGGCTGAAAAGGGGTAAGGGGAATGTCGATGTCATCACCATCAGGGCCAGGGCCGTTTGGGCCTGGGTCTCCATCCTGGCTGCTGCAGCCCATCCGTCCCAGCCCCGCCCCTGCCACCTGGCCTGGGTTGTCTTCCTCCTGAGGTGCCCTTGGTCGTACCTGAAGCCCTGGGGGCAGATGCACGTGTAGCCATTGACCGCGTCTGAGCACTGGGCCCCATGGCGGCACTTGTGGGCCACGCAGTCGTCATTGTCTATCTCGCAGAGCTTCCCGCTGTAGCCAGGGACACACTCGCACCTGGAACACAGGCAAAGAGAGACTGTTCCTTGGGGCTGGGCCAGCTCCCAGGTGGTCATTCTCATGCCCCGGCCCCCAGCAGGTGGCCTCTCCCTCTGTCTCCTATCTGCTGCATGCCAGGTTTCCCTGGCAATCCACGGCCTTTGTTCCCTGAAGTCAGTGCCTGTCTGCTGCATGGGGGGCAGTCTTGTTTTAGGAGCCAGGCTGAGGAGCAGAGGGCGGGAATCATACACCCTTTGGCTTGGATCTGCCACTTTCTCCCTGGAACTGACGTTTGGTTTGGCTCTTCCTTTGTGACAGGCACTGTGCCAAGCACCTTTCACTGAGTGTCTCCCTGAGGCCACCCAGGACCCTGTAAGGGAGGGTCTTATCCTTTACACACGGGAGCAACCAGAGCACCGGGAGCAGTGCAGGCCCTTCCCCAGGCCCCTGGGGAGGGATGATATTTAGTTCACGCTCAGTGTGTCGGTCACTGTTCTAAGCACGTCAGTCACTCGTTACCTGGAGAGCGTTTCGGTTTTTTCATCTTTAAATGCGACTGATGATAAACAACTCTGCCCCATATGGTTGCTTTAAACATGAAACAATACGCTCTGCAGCATGCACTGGGTGAACGTGGAGTAAACGGTCAACGTGATATGTAGAAGACGGTAACGATGACGAAGAGGAAAGTGGTGCTGTTTGCCCTCCCCTTGATTTTGTTTTATTGCCTGTTCATTCTCCTCCAGAGATCTGGACTGGGATAAGAAGGGCACAGTCGCTTATGCCTTAGTAAATGGCTCGTATTCCCCAGGCGAGAGGACGGGTGCTGCTATCCGCCCCCAGGCCCTGCACACTGGTCCAGCCCTTCCCCGAAGAGCAGCATGTCGGCAGCTGCACCCTGTCCCTGCTGGCTCACGTTTCGAGCTTGCCCAGAGAAAGCTGCTCCGGCTGAAACCCGGCCTCCGAGCGTGTGGGCCAGAAACACACGTCTCTGCACTCCTCTGTCTGGGCTGACCCTACACCAAAATCCCAGGACAGAAACAGACCCGAGGGCACCAAGGGGCTGAGTCAAGGGGCTTGGGTGCACCCACAGGCACGTGTAAGCACAATGCTTGCCGGCTCTTCCGCCTCGGGCAAAGCCCGTGCACCTCTCTGAGCCACCAGCTGAATCCTATTGGGCAGAGTAAATGCAACAGCCACAGCCTACCCAAGACGGAGGAGGAGGCCGCACAGGCGGGGAGGTGGGGTGGAGGGGGAGCCAGAGCTCTGAAAGCTTACTTTGTCACAGAAGGAGCCTGACTGGGGAAGAATCAGGCACAGGGATGGTCCTCCCTCCTCCTCTTTAGGAGTGGACAGAAGTGGGGTGAGACCCACAAGTGGACCCTGGCATCACTGGGGTTGCAGAGCATGGTGCAGGCTGCGGATTTATGGCTAAGCAAGAACTGAGAGGGCAGGGTATCCCTGAGGGGGACAAGTTCTGGAATCTGAGGATTTACTGGACCTGTGCTCAAAAACTATGAGATATGCTAAGATCTGACCTATTTGACTGGCAAATTTGAAACATGTAACCTACCATTGCACCAGAATTTGCAAACATACATCATAGCCCATGCTCGGCCAGAGTCTTTTAAAGAAACAAATTGGGAATGCCTCTGTGGGCCTGTGTGCCACGTACCACTGTCCACCCTCTGCTGCTGCATTCCAGCTGGCCCTGGGAGGCATTTGTGCTTGTGCCTCCCAAAGTCACAATCGTCCCTGCAGAGCAACTTAAGCTCTTTGCCTTCTCGTAGACAATGACAGCTGCCCAATACTCACAGGATAATTTCTTTCCTTTTCTTCTCTAAGCATAGACTTCAAGGCTATTGATGAAGTTTTTAACAGGAATTAGGGAAGCTATCCTCACTCCCAGACTAAGCAGAAGTCTGGAGGCAAATGTGTTTACATTACTCTTCTTTTTAATGCGACAACCCTCTTCGCATGGTGGGGCCTCAAACTTTAATGAGCACACAAAACACCCAGGGATCTTGTGAAAATGCAGCTTCTGATTCAAGGGGCCTGGGGACAAGCATTCCAACAAGCTCGCATGTGACTGATGCTGCTGTTTGTGGACCTCTTTCCAGTAGCAAGAGCTATGCGACATCCCTCTGTCGACCAAAGAGGAACAGCCAGTGGTATCACCTGCATTCCTCACTGCTCTCAAATGTTTGCCTTTATCTTTCTTCTGGTTAAAGTGTAAGGTTTATGCATTTTAATGTGTTGGATTTATTGATTCTGCACGAGGGGAAGTAACCAAGTGCTATCCTCCATTCCAGGACATCTGGAGTCTCTGGATTTAGTTGAGAAATCAGTCAGGCCCAGACTGACGTGCAACCCACCCCTCTTTATCTGTGTGCATAGGCAGCTTGCTTCACCCCAGCCAGCCTCGGAGAACGTGCATAACACTTTCTACATTCTAAGATCACTGGGCTTCATGAATGAGATAATGCACCATGCCCGACACAGAATAAGTTCTCAGTATGTGCTAGTCGCTGTGATCTTTGTTCTTGTTACTATTATTTTCAGTGTTTATGGGCAGGTACTATCTGCCCATCATTGAGATTCCATTGGAAGAGCATACGGGGAGATCTCCAAGGAGAAAGATCTTTGAATTTGGGCAAAGTTCGCCCTGACTGCAAATCTCTTGCTAATACCCTTATAGACTGCTTTGGGATAGGAGTAGTTTGGTGATAGGAGACAAGGGGCATAAAATGATAAAATGTTGCATTGGAAGAAGGCATTTTTTATTTAAATACATTTTAACAAAAAGCTAACATTATTGAGCTGGCCTGTAACCCTCTTCAAGATAATGTCTCTTAGAAGATGTTATGTATAAATAAAATATCTCAAGATTATGAAAGCTAGACTGGTTTCTTTCTTTCCTATATTGTCTTAGAATCCAAGGGCCTTGATTACAATAGACAGTGAGGTTTCCAGGAAGCTCACTGCCAGAGGATCGTGACAACCTGGCAGCTTTAACGCTAGCATTTCTAACCACAACCTGCATCACCCTGGTCCACCTCTGACCAGTGCTCCTTCAAGCCAGCATCCTCTGAGCTCGCCCACTCAGCCCAGGGGCCATTTATCTCCTCTCCATCTGGCGATTCTACTCATTTTCATAGCTCCCATTCCCCTCTCACCACTGACTGCCCCTTCCGGGGCACACCCCAAGCACTTTGCTTGCCAGTCTAGTCTGCTCTGCTTTGGGTTCAAGTTTGCGTTTTACGTGTCTCTTCCTTCCTCTCTGACTCTTCACTTCACTCTGCCCCCTCACAGTGTCCAGCACTTGGTAAAGAGCAGCCTTAAACTGAAGTCAAATCCTGGGACCTGGGAGGGGGGACACCATGGGAGGCATCTCTCACCCCCAGGTAACTAGACTGCCTGAAAGTCCCACATGGCACATCTCAGAGAAGGATGGGGCAGATGAGGTGCATTGGAACGGGGTGGGTACATGGAAGGGCTGATGCTTCCTTTGGTCTCAGCAAAACCAGAGAGGCCTCAACTCACCTCTTGCATTGTCCCTGGTGATGAGCTCTCGGCTTGGGACGTCAAAATGCAAAAGGGAAACGCGGGAAAGGACATGCTCATGTCCCCCTCTCACCTTTACTGACCTGGACTCTTCTCCCATCTAGGGGGCCCTCCTTCCTTCTCTCTGCCCATCCAAATTCCACCCACCCTTCCAGGGTCACCTCACACTCCCTCTCTGAAGGGGGAGGGCTTCTTTCTCTGCTCTAGCAACACTCAGAGCCAGAATCACCGGGCCCAGAAATTCCTTCTTTTCTGAATGTTTGCTGTGTCAAACCTGCCTCCCCTGGGACCGTGGGAAGGGCCTTACGGAGAGGAATCAAACCCATCTTATGGTCCCGCAGCGCTGTGCACAATGAGGACCTGTGGGCTGCGTGGGGACGATGCTTAGAACCCATGAGTCTTAGATTTTAGGATTCTAAGAGTTCGTAAGTTCAAGTTTCGGAGATTCTACAACTCTCAAGAGTCCACAATTCTAAATTCCCAAGATTCTGTGATTTTACGATGTCATCGGCCTTGGGCTTTCTAAGATCCTGGGTTTCCATGAAGTCTGAAGGTTGGCAGCATAGACTCATAGTCTACAACACTTCAGGGTCTGAGAACTCTCTGCCTTGCGACTGAGAACTGGACAGACTCAGGGTGGTGGCGGCTCCCAGACCCATCTAGACCTGGAGCTCGAGCTGCTGCCCTGCAGAGGCTGGTCAGCCGGGCACCATGCCGCAGACCCAGGACCCTCACTCGGGGAGGCTCTGCAGGGTTTCAGGTGTCTCTGAGGGCCCATCCTGGGGCCCCCAGCTGCTCTGGTCTCTGCCTGTTCCCCCAAACCCTAACTCCTTGGTGCTAGAGGCTTCTCCCTGGAGGTGGATGGACACTGCGGGGGAGGAGAGAGAGGCAGCTGCACAAAGAAGGTGGCTCAGGGGACGGGGGAGTGTTCTTGGCCACAGGGTTCTGGGATATCCCTCTCAATGTCAGAAAAATCCCAGGTCTCCAGGGTCTCGGGATCTACTCCAGAAGAGGCAACAGCACAAATTTTCATGAAGGAGAGTGGAGGAAAGAGGTGGGGACAGAGCCCAGGAGGGATTTCCCGGGAGTGCCATTTGATTCTCAGGCTCAAGAACTGGGTGGCCTTCTCCTGAGGCAGCCTCTCCATCCACTCTAGGAAGTGCTTGCGTGCTCCCCTGGCTTCTATTGGTTCCGCTGCTCACCGTGGAGACAGCTCCACCAATGGCCATGGCTGTTGGACCGAGTCCCGTGCTCCTGCACCCCGCCCCCAACAGGTGCACAAGCCGGCAAACTTGCTGTACCCACGGGGCGTGGGGCAGGGCACTGTCAGGCTGCACACAGGGAAGGCGGCCAGATACCCTTAGGCTCTGCTTCCTCAGTGGGATTGCTCTGCTCTTCTGGCGCTGGGAAGGAGAGAGATGCCAGGGGAGTGGGGGAAGAGAAAGAGGGGGCATATATTTATGTATCTTTCTGTATGTATGTATGCATCTATCTATCTAATCTATTTATCTACAAGGACTTAGAGAGACACCTACAAAGAGACAAAGGCACACACATAGGGAAACAGACAGACTGAGTTAGATCACATCTGGTTCAGCGATACAGAAAAGCACATGTCAGGGAGGGAGGAGGGAGGGAGAGAGAGAGGGAGGGAGAGAGAGAGACACACCCACAGCCTCTGCCTCAAACCCAGACCGTTGGAGGCAGAGTTCCCAGGCACGAAGCCAAGTCTTACCTGAATCCTTTGTCCAGGGGGATGCACTTGGCCTGATGCTGACAGAGGTTCATCTCGGGCACACAGTGGTCGATCACCTCATCGCACAGCTCACCTGGCAGGGACAGGGGCAGAGGTGTCAGGCCTCAGAGAGGGTACTGGGGGACACCTTGGCCAGATCAGTCTCATCCGGCCTGGGTCAGGAGGTCATGGATGCCAGGTGCACTGCCTTCTCCCTGTCTGTGGAGGCTTCCTCCTCTACCTCCGCCTGGTTTGCTTAGCATTGACAGTGGGAAGAGGGCAAGATTTCTCCCGGGCACTGCCATACACCTTTGGCTGTTTCACTTGATCATTCAGGACCAGCTGCAGCTGAAAGCACAGGATGCCTGACCCTGGCCTTGGGCTATGCTTATTCATTTGTTTTTCCATTCCGCACCTATTTATTGAACACCTCTAGAGTGGTAGGCACTGTGCCAAGTACTGGGGATACAACAGTGACCCAGTCCTGTCCTCCCCGACAGCCTAGTTGGGGAGATCTGCAAAGGAGCAGGCAGTGGTAACACAGAGTCGTAAATGCAAAGGGGAGCTCTGGGGAGCACAAAGAGGGACCCAGAAGCTCCCCCCAGGAGGTCAGGGGAGGCTTCATGGAGGAGCGGACAAAGGTTACCTGCATAGTTCACCTGCAAGAGATAAACGAGCCTTTGGATTTTTCAGGGAAGGAAATATGAAAGGAATTTGAAGTTCTAATCTCAAACATTGCCTTTGAAGTTCCTACTGCTACTAAATGCCTAACGGGGTCTTAAATACCCAGGATGGCCCTTGCAGATAAGCCTGAAATGCTCACGCCACCTGAAAACGTGCTTTAGGAATGTGGGGGGAGGCAACACCAGATTTTTAGGATCTGAGTTTTGGGTTTCCTTAAATTCCACCCGGTAAAGCCAGGTGGAGCATGATCTAAGACACTGGAACTTCTGACCGTGGGCATCCTCTCCAGGTGTGGGGGTGGGGCAGGTGGAGAAGGCCTCCTGGCCGGCTGCTCCTGGAGGACAGGCAGAGGGCTGGATGGGTAGGAACGAATGACAGATGTAGCCGCCGAGTCTGTTCTCTGCTGTGGTGGGGACAAGCTGCCCCGTACCCTGTCCTGGGAGGGGGCCCCTAAACCCTTCCTGTCCACATTCTGCCCTGGGCCTCTCAGGACCACAGAGGGCACTGTGTTCTTTTAAGACTCCTCCTCTTCCTCCTCACCTGGAGAGACCAGAGAGGCAGACAAGCATCTGTGTGGAACCTGGATGTTTTCTGGGATGGAGAAAACCACAACGCCCCACTCTCGGCAGCAAAGTGCCACAAATCACAAGTGCAGCCTGGTCGACTGCAGAACCGGGCAGGCCTCAGCTGGGGCAGGAAACCATCTCCTCAGTGTCTCCTCAGCTCCCTTCCCACTGCCATCTGCTTGCCGTAAATTCAGTTCAAGCCCCTCCTCTGCCACAAAACCTGTTTTGAGGCCCTCTACCCTCCCCTTCTTTACTGCTGGGATTTTTCCTTTCTTTTCCGGCTCTAAGCTGATTCTTCTGGACACAGGATTTAACTCTACACAGCGATTCATTTCTGGAAGACCAGAAGCCCCTTGTGAGCTGAGTGCATACCTTAGACTTCTTGGCATCCCTAGTGGCTAATTCAGTGCTCTGCATACAGCAGGTGCACAATAAGTGCTGATTGTTGTTAATGCAACTTTTGGCTACAACTCAACTCTCAGAAGACATAGGGCATAAGGGAGGTAAACCCTTGGCAGGTTTATATGCACCTTCTCCCAGCACAAGGGTTTGTCTGGGATGCCAGGAGGCCCGGAATAGCAGAGCAGGCCTGTCTCAGTTGGCCACGGCACATTCCAGCAGTCCCAAGAGTGTGCTCAGAGATACCTGGTTATTGGGCTGCAGGCTTGACAAAGCCGCAGGATCTGAGGGCCAAGGGGAACGACTGCTTCTGTCTCTGCACTCCTTATCTTCCCTCTATCCCCACCTCCCACCGCACTCTTGACACCAAAAGCCAGGTTCCAGCAGGCTGGGCTGTGGGCGTCCCTGAGCTGCCACCGTCCTCATTTTCCCCTTGCCTTAGGCTAGTACTTCCTAAAATATGTTCCCTGCAACACAAGATCCCTGGTTGGTAATGGTGTTCCAGGGTGGGGTAAGAGGGAAGCTCTGAGATCAAATAAGTTTGGGAACTGCTGGGTTAACGTACACAGCTTTCTTTAAAGCAGGAATTTTTAGAAGCTCTAATATGTAATTTGTATCATGGAGTGCCAAGAACAGGGTTCTTATTACATGTAGTACTTCCCAAACTTCCTTGGCCATGGGGCCCTTTCCTCAAATAACTCATGAAATTTATGCAAGTCCAGTCTGGGATACGCCACTTCAGGTTGATCTCGTAACGGAGCAGGCTGTGCTCGCACCAGTCAGTGGCATTTTGCTTCGCAATCTAATGGTGTATTTGACTGTCCTTATTAGGGGCTGTTACTACAGGAAATAAAGGCATTATGCTTTGGGGATGGCTGGGCAGAATGATTTTCCCAACAAATAACCTTTTGTAGGGAGCCTTCCTATATTCCCCGGCTGGGTTAGCTTCCTTCGCTGTGATCTCACAACCCCCAGGCTTACAGGTGTGTGTTCTCATTCTATTGAATCCATGTCTCTCTCTACCTGACTTTGAGCTTCTTACGAGAAGGAACTTGGTCTTGCTCATTTTTGTCGCCCCAGCTCCTAGCAGAGTATCTGGAAAATGCAGATTTCCAGAGATGGCTGCCTAGACCTGAACAAAACGTAAACATAGTGCAAGTGCCCTCTGCCAGCCTCAAACACCACTGGGTCTCCAGGGTCCCTAAAGGAGGGGACGGCCAACAACGGAATGAACGGACACTGGCGGAGCCCTGGGAACCGGTTTCGGAGTGGGAAAGGGCTAGTGATCTGCTGGCTGCTGGCGGGGGTGGTGGGGACGGGGAAGCAAACAGACAGGGGCTTTGGGGAGCCCCTCATGGCACAGAGGGTCTTGGGAGAAGGGAGGTGGGGTTCCTGGAAGAAGCTAAGCAGATGGCATTATTCTAGTGACACCCCCACCCTGCCCCACCCGCTCATTCGCTCGCCCATCACGACCTCACCTGTGTAGTGAGGGGGGCAGACACACACGTAGTTGTTGATCCCGTCTACACATGTGGCGTTGTTTTCGCAGTCGTTGTCCTCACAGTCATCTGGGTTGATCTCGCACCGCTGCCCCTCGAAGCCCAGGGGGCAGGAACAGCTTTGGGGATGTGTGGGGTGGGGAGGAGGGGAGCCAGGGGTCGGGCAGCGGGGTCGGGAGGGTGGCAGAGAGAAAGGTAGGGGCAGACACACAGTTAGCCAGGTTTCTCCTGTGGATGGAGACCCGAGACAGCACTCTGGACACGGGAAGCCTTAGGGTCCTGGGCAGAAAGACCCCTGGGAGCCTGCAAGGCCATTTCATCCAGCCCCGTCTCCACCCAACACCGTCTCTCCCCTGGCTCTGGCTGCCTCGCCAGGGGGCCGATTCCCACCAGCAAAGCTGCCTTCACCACTCCCCCACCAGCTGGGAGTGGTTTTCCGGATATGGCTTGAATTCCTTCAGCTGTCTCCTAAACCACCCTCTCTTCGGCTTCTATGAGGCGCAGTCTCTTTGTAGACAAAGAGAAGCGTAATAAACATCCCCCTCTTAGGGATTTTTTTTTCGCTCTAAGGCAGCCTTTCTATCTCGGGGGGTTGGGGTAGGTAGTGCACAGCGGCCAAGATCCCAGACTCTGCACCTGGGCTTCCCAGGAATGAAGTCTAGTCTGCTGCTTCCTCGCTGTTTGACCTTGGGTGGTCGTGGAGATTAAATGAGATGATACAAGCAAAACACTAGGAGGGTCCATCGCATATGGAAAACGCTCAGAACTCATCATTCGCTGGTTTAAGTTCTAGACAAAACCACCCCCCCTCCTAACCTTCCACTGGGGATGCTGCTTCTCCCTGCCACGTGCTCCTACCACTTCTGAGCCCCTCCAGCTTCTGGGGGCTGAGGGGTGGAGCGGGAGGACCCCTCTCCTGCCAAGGCTGAGGCCTTCACGGGAACTTGGCTTCAAACCCCATAAGTCAGCAGGACGCATTTCTGTCACTTGTCACCAGAGTGTTAAATCTCCCGGATAAAAACCTCAACTGCCCTCACCCCTGCCTGACCCTGGTCCCATCCCTAGGACTGGGCACGCAAAGTCAGTCCGAGCAGATAATGCAGGGCAGGGTGCGTGGGGAGCACGCGGGTGAATAAGCACCACGTGGCTCTTGCTTTTTCTGCAGCCCGGCCTTTCCATCAGGGATTCACACCCCATGTGTGAGCGTGTTCCGGCTTCCCACCGGGAATCCCAGGCCTCTCCTTCAGAGATTGCTGTGATTTGGGATTTAGCTGAAAAAGTAAACTAAGCTAACAGGAAGTGAATTTCAGAGGCCCAGAATCCTGCTTAGCCTCCTTTCCTCCGATTCTTGAAGACCCCCCACACTTGCTATGAAAGGCCAGCGGCTTCTTGGGCCCGAGCTCTCAGGTATAGCAGAAGGACTCCAATTCCTTTTTTCTGCCAGGGACCTGGGTCGTTCATGAAAAAGGCCACTTCTTCAGAGCCAGACAGAGGGTAGGTTTTCAGAAGTCTTAAAACCAAGGTGTTGCCCGTTTGTTTTCCTGAAGACCAGTTGCTCTGGCCCCCCAGAGTCTCAGGACTGCCCGGCAGTGGGTGTTGTGGCTGGCAAGGGGAGCAGGGGGGTCATGGAGCGGACAGAGCGGGGGAGGAGGCTGAAGTCTCCCCTGTCGTCGCAGGCTGCTGAGCAACCAGTGAGCTGTGGGGTCAGGGCAAGTCCTGTCTCCCGTCTCCGCCCCTGTGTGGCCGGCTCTGCTGGCCTCTGCTGTGTGAGCAGGTGATGCAGCAAGACTAGGAAAGCACCTCTGTGGCAAGGTCGGTAATGCTTCCAGAATTCCAGCAATCAAGAGGTGTTACGGGTTGAATTGTGTTCCCTCAAAAGAGAGATGCTGAAGTCCTAACCCAGTACCTCAGAATGTGACTTTGTTTGGAAATAGGGTTGTTGCAGGTGTGTGATGAGTTGAGGTCCTACTGGAAGAGGGTGGACCCCTAATGCAACAGGACTGGTGTCCTTATAAGACGACAGCTGTGTGAGGAGACAGACGCAGGGAGAACGTCACGTGACCACGCGGGCAGAGAGGGGAGCCCTGCAACTGCCGTCCAAAGATGCCGGCAAAGCACCGGGAGCCGAGCCGGGGAAAGGCAGGGAGGATACTGTCCTGGAGGATTTAGAGGGAGCGTGGCCCTGATGACACCTTAACTTTGGACCTCTAGCTTCCAGAACTACCAGAGATTAAATTTCTGTTGTTTAAAGCCACCCGGTCTGTGTGTGTTACAGCAGCCTGGGGAGTTACTCCAGGGGGCACCAGGGGAGCAAAGCTCTTCCTGACAAGCACCCCTCCCCCTTGCCTGCCCACCAGGTGCTGGCCTGATGCGGAAGAACTTTCCTACTCCTGGGAGTACATGCACGCTATCCCTCCCCAGCATTTGCCTCGCTGCCTTAACCTCCCCCCAAATTCCCCGAATCCTGCAGTTCTGGGCCCTTTTCCTTTAAATTAAGTTCTAAAAACAGGCCCAGTTCATTTGAGACTCTTCAATGACTGAGTATGGAAAGGAGATACTTCTGCTCACCGCACCACCTGGGGAGATGGGAGAAACCCAGCCACCTGCAGGGGAAGCTCTTCCCTGCCCCAATCCCCCACCCCACTCCTGGGCAGAACCAGGCTTTCAGCCCTGGAGGCGTGTTTCTTGGCTGGGACCCTGTGGCCGCCTCTGTGAGATAGATTTCCCTGCTCATTCCTGCTCTGAGAGTGGGCGGGAGTGGGTGGTTTGGCTGCCTCCAGGCAGGAAAAGGAACCTTGCCTTGAATTTCACTTTTTTCAAGAGACAGAATTTGACTGGGCTGGCCTTGGCAGGTGGACGTGTGGGCGGGCCGGGTTCCCTGGGGAGGGGAACCGGGAGCCCAGAACCTGATTTCTTCCACAGACCACACAGCAGCCTCTGGCCAGAGTGCTTCTGATAATTAATTGCAACTTGAGCTCTGAGATGTCCGCACAGAGCTTGGCACCGGGTGCCCTGGCCTTTACTGCTGGGTTGCTGCTGCCCACCCTACCGGCTCACTAGAGGCCAAAGAAGCCCGTTCCCGACAGTCTGCTTTTGCCAGGGCCACAGGCCAGGGAAACTGGGCATCTGAAAGTTTCTGGGGAAGGCGAGAAGCAGGAAGGGGCCTGAGGTTTGGGTGGAGGCCTAATCCCACTCCCAGGGCAGGGATGAGAGAAACTTAAGTGGCTTCTCTCCCCTGTTCTTCCTGAAATCTTAGTGCCAGGGAGGAAGGAGGGCTGGAGGTGGGGCCGGAAGATCCAGGAATGAGTGTTGGGATGTGTGACCTAGAGCAAGTCAATGTCTGCACCTCAGTTTCCTCATCTGTTCAGTGGGGGTAATACCCACCTGGCAGGCAGGGTCATGAGAGGATTTAAATCAGCTAATGCAAGACTAGTCAGCGCCTGGCACATAGTGAGCACATAATCAATGCTTCCTACTGTTGTTACTATTTATAACGTAGAAAAGAGTGGTGGAATGCCAGGCTGGTGGTCTCCGAGCCGGCATCCCATCCTTCTCTGACTTTAGCCAGCTGCTGCGGCCTCCCTTGGAGGAGACTGGCGGTTGCTTCTGGATTCAAATCCCTGTTCCAATGCTGACTAGCTGTGCAACTCTGGGCAAGGGTTATCCCTCGGATGTGTCCATTTCTTCATCCCTACGATAGGCTCGATCGTACTTCCCTCAAGAGATTGTTCTCATAAGGGGCTGCGCAGAGTGTGGCACAGAGTGGCCCTGAGGGGACGCAGTTCTGCTTCCTCAGCCTGCCCCAGGAGTCTGCCCAGGAAGCCCACCAAGGTGAGCAGCAGCTGGGCTGAGCTGTTACCTGAACCCGTCCCTGTGGCTGTCACTCAGGTGGCAGGTGCCTCCGTGCTGACAGGGGTTCTGGATGCAGGTGTTGATGGGCACGGTGCAGTCCTTGCCCTGAGGAGCAGAAGAGGGAGAAGGGCCCAGTTAGGGAGGCTGCCGTGGCCAAGGAGACCCCTAGGATGAAGCTGGGGAGATGGCTGCAGGGAGGCCCTGGGACAAGCCTGCTGTGTGACGTGGGGGGAGCCACAGGGAGCCCTTGTCTCTAGGCACTCTGCAGTGAGTAGGGTAGCACTGTTGAGAACTCGGTTTCCGGCTCCACCCTCACTACTTCCCAGAATTCACACCCTCCTCCATCCTAAACTGTAGGGCAAGAGTGTGGGCTTTGGGTTCAGGCAAAGCTGGTTTCACCTTCCAGCTCCATCTCTTTTGGGTTGGCTGAGCATGACCTTGCAAAAGCCTCTTGACCTCTCCAAGCCTACTTCGTGGGGCTGTGATGAGAATTACACTAGAGCTTTCACATGGGGAAGTGCTGCATGTTGTGTATCCCACCGATGTAGTTCGGATGTTTGTCCCCTCCAAACCTCATGTTGAAATTTGATCCTCAATGTTGGAGGTGGGGCCCAGTGGGAGGTGTTTGGATCATGGGGGCAGATCCCTCATGAATGGCTTGTGCTGTCCTTGAGGTAAGAGTGAGTTCTCCCACTACTAGTCCCCGAAAGACCTGACTGCTGCAAAGAGCCTGGCACCTCCCTCCCCTCTCTTCTTTCTCTCTTATCATGTCATGGGGTTCCCCTTCGCCTTCTACCATGAGTAGAAGCTTCCAGAGGCCCTCACCAGAAGCAGATGCTGGTGTCATGCTTCTTATACAGCCTGAAGAACCACTGATCCAAATAAACCTCTTTTCTTTATAAATTACCCAGCCTCAGGTGTTCATTTACAGCAATGCAAACAGACTCTGGCACCCACCTGGCACACGGAAGGCATTCTGTAGGTGCTAGTAGATGACATTACTACTAGCCTCCTTGACGCTGAAATATAATCCATGACTTGAATAGGGGCGACTAAGGCTGAAGTGTGGCCAGCAGACCTTATCTCCTGTGACAACACCCCAGAGAGCGACCTTTGCATGGCCTGGGGTGGGCTCCAGGTATCAGCATTTATTCTGAAGCTCTGCAGGGGAGTCCATGTTAGGCCCGGTTGAGAGCCCCTATGATAGAGAGTTTTGGGTGGGATGGGGTTCCTTCGGAGCAGGGCCCTCGGAAGGGGACGTTTGAGTTGAGAAGGAGCCAAGCTTCTCAGGTTGGTTGGGGGGAGCACGTCAGGCAGCAGGAATGGTGAGAGCAAAGACACTGAGGCAGTGCCCCAGGGCAGAGACGGGATGACCCGAGTCCCAGGGAGCAGCCCAACCCTTCTTGGCCTTCTGGCTGCTGCTTGTCCCCTGGACCGATGGACCAGGGCTGCACCCAAGGCCTGGCAAGCAGTCCCGTGCAGGACCAGGTGGTGGGGGGTCTGCAGAAGCATTCGCTGCATTCATTTCGGGCCCTGGGTTCGGGGCCTTGGGCACAGGCCAGGTGGGGGTGATCATGGGAGCCCGCCCACTGCCACACCACCTGCTCGCCATCTGCCTGAGCAAACCCTCTTCCCTACGCTGCTGCTGCCAGTGCCTGTGACGGAATGGGACTGGGGCTTCCTGGCTGCCATGTCGCTGCCAACTGGCCCGCGGCCTTGGGCACAGCACAGCCTTCGCTGCAGATTCTCTCAAAGCCGGAGCCTCAGGCCCTGTCTCGGGCAGCCGGAAGGCGCAGGCTGTGTCTGCCTCGTTCTCCTCGTGCCCTGTCACAGCTAAGGGGCCAGCGAGAGGTTTCTCGAAGGAGAGAGAGAGAGTGTAGGTATCTGGGTTTCTCCTGAACCAGAGCAACACAGGGACCCCCTTCCGAAGGTCCGAGTGCGGAGTGGAAACCGGAGTGCTAATTCTCACTCGCATTACTGAGCGCATTTTCCATTCCAGGCCTCATGCTAAGTGTTTTATATTCATGAGCGCATAGCAGCTTCACAGCAACCCTGTGAGGTTGGTACGATCGTTATTACACTCATTTTCCCAGACAGGGAAGGCAGACTTGGAAAGTGAGGTAATAAGTCCAGGATCGCACAGCGCCAAGTGGAACAGGCAGCTGAGCAGCTGGACCCAGACATCCAAGTCCCACGCCAGCGCCAGGAGCTCTATGTGCGCCCCTTGGTCTGCACCTCCCAAAACACGGGTTCCTGGGGGAGGCAGATTGGGGTACAAATTCTAGTTAGGCTGCTGTGTGCCTCGAGGAAATGACTAGTTCTCTGAGCCTTGCTTTCATTCTATGAAATGGAATAATCATACCCACCCTGTGGGGAGCTAACTAATGATTAGAAATCATGTACATGTAAGGCACCTAGCACTTAATGGCAGCTCCATCAATTATAGCGATGACAACGATGATGACAATGATGATGATGATGACGATGACGATGACTGGGGTCTGAGGCAGGCCTCAATGTGGGTGATTAAAATACAATTTCAGGTCTTTGGTTTGTGACAATTAGTTCAGGAGGTCTGTGTAGCGGGGTGGTGGTAGACAGACGGCCTGTGAGGGGCAGGACAGGACACCCTTGAGAAGGTCCAGGCAGGGCCTCCCTAGCCCCCGGCCTGGGCCAGCCTCTCTGCTCTGGGTAACTCGTGAATACCACGATTCCAGGTTGAACCCTCCTCTGAAGGTGGGGGTGGCAGTGTCTTCTCCGGTCCATTACGCCAAGCGCAGAAATCCAGGAGGCGGATCCTAGTGCTTGATGACACGGTAATTGGGCCTGGAGGTGGGGATTTCTGTCACCTACATGTCCTTGAGAAATAATCCCCATTGCCAATGCCTGGATAATTAGCCTGATTCAATTCTCTTCAGCCTCATTTTGCTCAAATCCACGAGATCTGCAATGCTCTTTGGTCCCCCACCACACTTTCCACTCCCCACCCCACCCCCAGGGTGCGTGTGAAGGACATGGCTGGGCCTCCTGGCTTCCTTTCAAAGAGATTGGGGGACAGCTGCCTTCACTGGAAACTCTTTCTGAGATGCAGCCAGGAGGGCCGTTCTAAAACCCTGTGACTCACAGCGCAGTCCTTGGACTAGTAGCATTGGCTCCCCCTGGAAGCTGGTTAGAAATGCACCATCTCAGGTCCGACCTTAGGTCTAATGAATCAGGACCTGCATTTTAATAAGATCTTCAGGTGATTCTTGGGCACGTTAAAGTTTGAGAAGCACCGTTCTGAGATACTGAACATATGTGCATGAAACTAAATGGCTGAAAAAGCAGACAACAGATACATTTTATTTCCCCAGATCTTAAAATAGCAGCAAAATAACCACCCTTTATGAGTAGCTGCTGAATCCTGGCTGAGGTAGGCGAAGTGCATACACAACCCCTTTTCATGCTTACAGCAGCTCTTCATGACTATTGCCATTTACAGGTGGGGAAAGTGAGGCTTAGAGAGAGTTTGACTCGTGAAGTGGTTAAGGGTTTAGATTTCCTTGCAAGAGGTAGCTGCGTTCTGGTTTTAGCTCATGGATTTCCTAATGTGGGACCTTGGGTAAGTTATTTGATCTTAGTTTTTTCACCTATCAAAAGAGGATAATGAAACTTATTTCATAGGATCATTAAGAGTAGTACATGAGATAATGTGTTTGAACTGCTTCACAAAGGCCTGGCATTATAGTAGATTAACAGTAGCTGCTACCAAACATTAAAGAGCGTTCGCTATGTTTTTTTGTAATATCGTCGCTTTCCAAGGTCACTCAGCCAGTTGATGGAAAAATTGAGATATCTGGAAATAGGTGAACAAATGCCTCAACTTTGAGCTTGATTTTGTGGTGTCTGGGGATTGTTGTTAATTTAGCGACCCATCCAGAACCACTACCTCCGTCGCTCTGCTTGAGTGGGCGCTAACCCTGGCAGGAAGGAAAGCAGGAGGAACAGACTCAGCACAGGGAGTGTGTGTGTGATGCAACCCACAACTAAAGGGCCCTTTCATTCCACCTGCCCCATTTTATAGGTGAGGAAACTGAGGTGAGGAGAAGTGTGGGAACTGTCCAAGGTCATGCATCAGCCAGGCACAGGCTTCAGCGGGTCCTGCTTGGTGTTCTTTCCACTGCCACATTCTACATTTTTCTATCTTGGAAACTGAGACAGGTCCTAAATGGTTAGGGGTCCTCACCCTCAGTGCCTGCAATCACTGCGCTCGCCAATGGGCAGTGAATGCAGTGGCCGAGAGCATGGGTTCTGGAATCAGTTGGCTCTGAGCTTCGAATCCCAACTCCTTTACCTACTATGCTCAGTGTCTTCAACTGTAAAATAATGGTCATTTTAGGAAATGTATCCCCAGGCTTTGATGAAGAGTATGCAAAGAAATACATGTACCTCATTTAGTGCACTTCAGTACATAGTAGGCACTCAATAAATGCTGGCTCTTAATGTTACTGTTGTCACAGTTATCACAGTTATCATCATCATCATCACTACCATCACCTTCATCATAACCATCATCACTTTCATCACCATCATCATCATATACCCAAGACCTGTCTGGACCCAACAGTTTCTTAAAGATCAAAATCTCTGTTCAAATGCTTCTGAAATTGACAAGATAGTCAGAATCCTGGGACCAAGGTCTAAACAAATGGCCTTATCCTGCAATAGCCCTGCAGATGCTGTCTTTGCTCTGACTGTGATGGCCAGAGCATGGTTTACGGTGCGGTCAAGGGTAGTTGGGAGAAGCCTGGACTTCAAATTCAGCTCCACTTCGTTCAGACTCAGGCCAATTTTAAAGAGAAGGAAGCAGGACTCAGAATGTGAAACTGTTTACGTTGTCTTTAAAATGGGGATGATACTAGTAGCCACCTCATAAGGTGACTATAAAAACTAGAGGAGGGAATAAACGCATAAGGTCCAAATGAGTGCCTGGCCCTTACTTGGTGGTTATAATCACCAAGATGATTATACATCTACGGAATTGGGACTGTTATAAATTTACATGTTACAGTTTCTAGGAGAACAAAGAAAGTTCCTTGACAGTTCATAGCGTCGCAGACTGCTAATGCCTGATGAAACCAGCAACACGCCACCTGCTACCGATGGCCTATTTCACATCCTGGTATGAGGGACCACCATGCAAGGGTGACAGCAAAAGGTAGCAATATGCCAGCTTATCAAGTGCTTACCGAGTGCTAGGTATTGTCCGAGGTGTACTGCATACGTTATCGTACGTTTGTTTCTCACAGTGAACCTGTGAGCAGGTCCTGGGTTGTAGATGGGAAGGCTGGGATGGTTACTGGCCACTGCCACAGAGCTAGTAAATGACAAAGCTGGATCCACACCTGCTTCTCTGTAATCCTACAGCCTGAGTTTTCTCCACTGAATCCACACAAGGGAGTTTCAGAAGATTCACACCTCCTAACTATGTCTTAATCTCTTCTCTTGCCAATAATTGTGTGTGTGTGTGTGTGTGTGTGTATGTGTATGTGTGTGTGTGTGTGTACATGTGTGTGTTTAGGGTACATGGGTCTGGGACTCTGTGGTAAGTTGGAGGCTTTGGGGGTGGCTGGCTTCAAAGGGAATCTCTTATCCCAGGCCCATAGGTGGCACTCTGACACTATCTGCTAGAAGCATCGCTACAACTGAGAAAGACACTAAGTAGCCTCGTTTCCCAGAGTGACGCCGCCTCTCAAGCCTGTCCCTACACATGCACCATCCCACTGGGGACAGAGACCCAGACATGCCACCCCAGTCTCACTCAGCCTGCACCAGGTGCGTGCATTAGGCGAGCTGCAGGGCTGTCTTGAAACTCAGGGCCTGCCAGTGCATTCCGGTGGGTGCCCTGGAAGGCTGGAACCTGGGAGGGTCCTGCAGAAGAGGATGGAGCCACAGCTTGGCAGATCCCAGCCAGGCACAGTGAGGGGCTCAGCTATCCAGGAAACCCTCCTGGGGAAAAAGCCTGGGCTTTGGAATCATATGGCCCTGGGTCTTCATCCAACACTATTGCTTATAAGCTTTGGACATTGAGTCAAGCCCTTTTGCCAGTCGGAGGCCCAGTTTCCACAAGCATAAAATGGGAATTAATGAGACCTTCTTGAGAGGTTTCCCAGGGTGTTTAAGAAGAAAAGGGGAGTAAAGTGCCAAGCAGAGTGCTCGCCACATAATCCATACTCTGTGGGTGTCAGCAGGGAGGCACACGGTCTGCACTCCGTAGGTGTCAGTGACATATGCTACAGGTGTTAGGAGAGAGGCAGGACAATGTGCTCTGGATGGTGCTGGGTGAGAAGAGAGGGAAGGACTGTCTTGGAATTAACCCAGACTTCTGGGGAGCACAGAGGGGAGAACTGGGGCCTCCATCTCCTTGCTGGCTGACCTGAGCCCGTCAACAGCATGGATGCGCTTGGCAGACCCCAGGACTTTCAATCCCCCATCCCTGTATCCTGGCTGGCCATTCTAAGGGCATTGTTGGGTGGGGGGGTGCGGTTCTGGAAATCCCCTTAGAGGGGAAGTCAGGACAGTGGGTTCAAGGGATGTCTCTATTTGGAAGCACTTCTACTCTCTGACACTTCGTTTCCCCATGTTCCATAAAGACAATACAAATGCTACCTTTCCTCCTTGTCTCAGGGCATCACTGTCAAGACTACCTGGGGTCATCTCTGATTGGCATGAGTGTGACATGACCAGGCAGCTCCTGCCAGTTCCAAGGACAACGGGAGTGTCACTGGCAAGTGCCACTTTGGGGTACAGTGGTTATCCAGGCTGCCCTGGGAGAAGGGAGGGTCTGCAGGGCGTGGTGCCCCTCCCTGGGGCACAAATGTGGGGGTGGGGCCTCTGCCATACCTTGTAGCTGTAGGGGCAGGTGCAGTGGTACAGCTCCACAGGGTCCTGGCTGCATGTCCCATTGTTCTTGCACGGGCTGGAGAGGCAGGCATTGCATTTGGCCACGATGTTGATGTCCACTGGCCCTGGGCAGCAAAACCACAGAGCGCTGATGGCAGGTCCCAAGTGCGCTCACAGTCACACCTCCTTCCCCTCTGCTCTGGTCCCTTCCTCAGCAGCTGCCAGCCCCTCCCCATCTCCATGTCCAGATGGCAGCCTGCTCTCCCAGCCAGCACATCCAGTCCAGCTAGAGTCCCATTAATTCAGCCCTTGTCCAGTGAGGAAAAATCACAGTGGGACATCATTCAGAAGTACTTCTGCAGTCAAATCAATTACTGTAATTAGCCTGATCCGATTTTGGTGCTAATCTGCAAACAATGCACCATAATTAGAACCCCCTGTGTATCTTTTCATATTATGGGAAGCTCTCAGCCCAGGCTCCATTTGGACCTCCCATTTCTCTGCCCCAAACACCCCTTCCCATGGAATAGTCTGTGTCAGGCTACAGAGGGGACAGTGCTTGGTCCAAAGGCATATATAGATGTCCTCCTTGTAAAATCCTGGAGGTAAGAAATGGATGGCCCCAGAGGACACAGCAGTGATGCTGACGACGGATGGCAAACTGTGCTCAGGTCCGCTTGCCTCCATGACAGTGCCAACTGTGTCCTGCTTTCTTTAGCTGTGAGGGCTGGAGGGAGGTCATGGTCCCCACACAGAGCTTTGCAAAGGGGGCCATGTCCTGCTGCTGCAGCCAGCTTTGACAATGACAATGAGCCCTGGATAAACAGACCCTACTTAACTTAATGTCTGGCCTGTAAATGATCCTGAGACTAGCAGTCATCCACTCGGAGATGGGTTGAGATGAACTCCAGTGAGTGACAATTTGTGGGCGGGTAAACAGTACGGCCTGATTGCGAGCCTGCACCGGGGGCTCAACCCTGCTGCACATTAGAATAGGGAGACAATCTGTCCCAGTTTGCCTGGGGCTGAGGGGGTTCCTAGGACACAGAGCTTTCAGTGCTAAAACCAGGAAGGTCCCAGACAAACCCAGGACGAGTTGGTCGCCTTATACTAGAGCCAGCTGCGGTGCTTTCAACAACCCCACACCCAGGTTGTACCCCAGACCAATTTAATCAGAACCTAGAGGATGGACCCAGGCACCAGTAACTTTTGAAGATCTTCAAGTGATTTCCAAACTATGAGGCCAAGATTGAAATCCACACTATTCTAGGTCCAGGCGGGCCTCTTTAGTGTCAGATTAGATATGTTGGAAGCAGGAGGAGGAAAATTAAAATTAGCTTTAAACCAATGGAATATTTTTCTGTTTTCAGCAGAAGCGTCGGACACACTCAAGTTTTAGAGGGTAAAGGATGTCTGTGAATCAAAATTAACATTAAACTCTAAGAGATGAGCAAAGGACATTAACAGACAGATGTGTAATACGAATGAGAAATACATTTTTGACAAAATAATTCAGGTTCCCCAATAATTAAAGACAAAATAAAAGGAGACATTTAAAAAATCTATTGAATTAGCAATGATTAGAAAATAAGATAAAATAATGACAGAGTCTAATGAAAAAGGCACTCAAAAGGTGCTATTGGGAATGTAAATTTGTTATAATCCTTTTTGGAAATCAATTTGGCAATATGTGTGAAGACCTAAACAATGATCATATATTTTGACTCAGTAATTTCTCTGAATCTTATCTAAGGACATGATTTCAAATAGAGAAAGATCTTTATGCATCAATGGTAAGTAAAAAAAGAAAATAAAGATTCAAAACGGGAAACTGATTAAGTAAGTTGTGGAATATGACAGGTTGGTGGTCATGCATTCTGGAATCAGAAAGGCCTCGAATCTTCCCAACAGTGTCATCTTAAGAAGTCATTCAACCTGATGAAGCCCCAGTTTTCTCATTTTTAAAGATGAGGGTAATATTAAAATCTATGCCATACCGGTATTAGAGAGTAAAATGAAATAATACATGAAAAAAATGCTTAACATAGTTCCTGTTGCATAAGAACTCTGTAGTAGTTTGTTTAAATAATGATGCAGTCAATAAAAATCACATGTACAAAAAGTTTGTCCTAGTAAAATGGGAAATGCTTATGCTCTAATAATGTTGGGTAAAAATGCAGGTGAAAGGTTTTCGTAACCATGCAAAGAAATGTATAGAAAGAAGGCAGTGAGATGTGACAAATGCCGCCAGAGGGACTTGGTGAGGAGAGTGACATGTGGGTCCACATCGGTCTCAGCATTGGAGTCTCTTTGTCTGACCCACGGAAGAGACAGGGTGATGGTTTTAGAAGCCACATCTGCTGAGAGGTCCACTTTGACGGGCTGTTGGAAACAGCAGACCCCACGAGGGGCAGAGAAGGGTGGGTGGGAGCAGCACCTACCTTTGCACTGAAATCGGTGGGTCGGGGTGGTGAGCAGGAGCCTGTCAGCCATGGGCTCGGGGCTACTGCAGCGGGCGATGCCAGGCTCCTTGTACCCTGCCTTCACCCACTCTGACAGCCACCGCAGACTGCAGTCACAGTGGAGTGGGTTGGTTCCCAGCGCCCTAGGAGGCAGAACAGGAATTCAGGGTCCTCTGCCCAGCTTGACTCCTAGGCTCTGTATTCCAGACTTTAGCTAGATTGGGGGTGTCTGATATGGGGACCAGAGGAGAAGTAGTCTCCAATGGGGCAAGGTCAATGTATCAGAGTATATTTCCAATCCTGTAGATGTTTCAGCTCCCACCAAGCCCTGCCCACTTTGGAGGCATGGCTCTCACCCACCTTGGTAAGAGTCAATCCTAACTCAACCCCATCCCAGCCTCTCTAGGGAGCTTCCTAGAACTCTGGATGTCTGATTCTCTGGCTCTCGTGCCCAGCTGAAGAGTCTATTGGAGGACGTACTCTGCAGAGAAGGTTCTGGTACCCAGAAGCCTAGGAAGCAGCTTCAGAGCACTCAGCTTGAAACCGCAGGAGAGAAGGGGCAGGTTCAGTGCAGACATCTCCAACGTGGTATCCAGGAAGAAAATACTAGAACCTCTGTTTTTAAATACACATTTACACACACACACACACACACACACACACACACACACGTGTGTGTGTGTGTGTGTGTGTGTATCCTTTAACATTTCTATTTTTGAATGTTTTATAATGTACGCATATCAGTATTACAGTGTATGTACACAATATGAAAATAATTAAATACATATATAGGAGGAATACAAAATCAAAAAATTTCACTGATATAGGTATATAATTAAAAAAAGTAGAGCTCCCTGATCTAGAGAAGAGAAGTCTGGCTTAGGAGTTAGGAAACCTGGGTTATAGTCCCACGTCTCACTGACTTGGTAGTGACTTTCAGCTAGTCACCTAATACTCATGGGCCTCAGTTTTCCCTGTATACAGTAAGAAGGGAATACCTGATGCAGAGAGCGGAGTGGTTAAGAATATGCGCTTTAGAGTCAAGGCAACCTGAGATTTGAACCCGGACTCTACCACTTACTAGCTGTGCAACTCTTAGACGAATTCTTTAACGTTTCTCAGTTTCAATCTCATCGTGTATAATAAGGGGATAAAAATGCCTTATTGCTGTAAGAAACACATGAGAGAATTCATCTGAAGTGTTTAGCACATAGTTAAGTGTTTTCTGTTGATTCTTATTAAATATTTCCATTGTTTGCACAATCGAGATGCCTTTGAAGGCAGCCGAGGCAGCGAACAAGGCAATGTGCACGGTGCGGATTCGCTGTAGGAAAACACACATGCAAGAAGAACATACACCGGAAGGTTCACAGTGGTGACACCGACCCTGACACTCGCACGCTCTTCTGTTTTGAATGCACATCGTGGAGACATACAGCTACTTACAGATGGGAAAGAGATGTGAGGTCATTGAAGGAGCCTTCGGGGACGCTGGAAATGTCGTTGCCATGGAGGGTTCTGAAGCAGAAGGCACAAGTCAGAAGGTCAGCACCCAGTAACGGCTCTGAGCTCGCCACACCCTCTCAGCGCACCCCCCGCCGGGCCCGGCCACCCTTCAGTTTTACTCTGAGCCCCACCGCTAATAGCAGCAGCTGCCGCCCCCTTTGCTGGGGGTACACAGATGTCTCTGTGCCCAGCTCAGCAGGAGGGAGGGAGGGGTAGAGGGTTTGGGGAAGAAGAGGATGGACTTTTAGATCTGATAGACTTGGGATGGAATCAGAAATCAATCCCTTTTAGCTGCGGAATATTGGATAAGTTTTGTATACTTTCCTTGGCCTCCATTTTTGCATCTGAAAAATGGGGAGGCATGTGGAGTCCCTGGAGCTTCAGAGGCTACGTGAGAACTGTGTTTAAGACTACAAGTTCTGCAGCTGGGCTGTGTGCATTCAAACCCCGACTTTGCCACTTACCAGCTGTGTGACTGTTGGTAAAGTGACTTACTCTCTCTGTGCCTCTGTTTCTATTGTAAAATGGGAATAAAATAAAAAGTTTTGCCCCAGAAGGTTATGGATGCATTAATCCACATAGAGAGAGCTGGCGTTTTCAAAGTGCGAAGTGATTAACTATTATTAACGCTTGTGAAAGGGTTTTGAAGGATATCTAGTATAGATCAAGGAATTCAATAAATCGGCTCCCTTCATATTTACCTAAAGAGAGTTTAGGTGCATTGAGAAATGCTATCGATCCCAGCTTAGGGGCAGAGGGAGGGGGTCCTCAGCTCCTGAGGAGATTCCCTGGGGCCAGACCCTAATCTTCATGGGAAGGGGTTTGGCATCAGCCACACACATGCATGGGTCTGGCACTTGTGTGTATCTGAGTGCATCTCCTGACAGCACACCCAAGGGGCCAGGTAACCTGCTCCCTGCCCAACCCTGCTTGGAATTAGTCGGGTCTCTCTCCACCTTGTGGTGTAGGCAGCTAGGAGCTCTTCCTACCTGCAAAATGGTGCCCTATGCTAATCCTTCAGTAAACGCCTGGAGGGTAAGCCCATGAAAAAATGGAATGAACACTGCTCTGTGCTCAAGTAACAACAGGAGCAAATCCACAGTTCATGGATTACATCCTCCATTAAAGGATTAATCAACTGCATTAAAAAAATCCCCAAATTGATGACTCGCTTTGGGTCTGGCCTGTGAAATGCAAGGTGAGTGAAATTCATAGAAACTCGAAGGCTTCTTCAGTGACTGATGGGCACCTTCACCTGTGCTGGTGATAAAGCCCCCCCCCCTTAAGGATAAGGACTAGCAACTTTATTGCAGGCAGAGAGCCCTAGTAAAACAGAGAGACGATTAGCATCGACAACGCAAGTATAAACAGGACAATAACTCATGAATTTGCTCTTTTTTTTCTTATCAGCTGAAGTTAGCCTGCCCTTGATCTTCAGCTGAAATACAGACACGAGCTTAATTACACTTAATAATAGAACAGTGGCTCTCATAGTGAGCGAGCTTTGGAAGCTAGTAACTTGCAAATTCCTGAGCCTGCTTCGCAGAGATGCTGATTTAGTGGGTCTGGGGTGGGCCCGAGACTCTGCATTTCTAACAGGCTCCCGCTGCCGCTGATGCTGCCGCGGTAGCCAGAATTTAGACAGGGGTCTCCTAGTGCTCTAAGGCAAGGGCCCCATGTCCTCATGGCTGTCCTCCGTTGTCACCCTCATCACCATCAGCTCCTTCTCCTCCCCCCTCACAGTTCTCTGGTGAAATTCTCAGGGTGAAAGTGACCCTCAATTCTTAGGCAGCTGGGACAGCAGGGCGACAGTAAACTGTCCTCCAACGAGTGTGTGTGGGTAAGAAGGAGCGAGATGCATTTCCAAACACTTCTATCAGATCATTTAGTCTCTCATTCATGAGGTTATTTATGAATCACACCAGCCCCCGCCTGCGACGGACCTGCCTGACTTCATGACTGCTTGCTGTTTCGCAAACGCACCCGGCACTACTGCTAATCATTTGTGAATGAAACCGCAGCCCCTGGAGAGGCACAAAGCCCTAACGCAGGAACACCGAATGATCCAAAGGCACTTTTGGCACTGTGACATCTGCAGTCACACTCCCATTCATTGTGAGCGGGGCCGCTGAGATCTCTGTAACCTGTAGAGTAACAGGGCTGTAACTTACTAGGATAACTAAAGCTTCATTGCTCTTGGTTTGGCCCCCAGAGAAGGACCCTTGCACGTCAAACAGAAGTCCTAAAGGCTGCCAGAGGAGTGGATGAATGAGCCTTCCAGGGAAGCACTTAGCACCTCCCCTTCTCCCTTACTCCTCCCAGGGGCTGGGGCTGGGGCTGGGGCTGGGGCTGGCAAGCAACTCTCTGGACTCCCAGTGGCTCATCTTCAAGTGCTTGGAACTCCTTCTCCCCTCCTGACTCTCAGGGGACATTAAAGGCAGACTTGGGAATTCCAGAATGCAGAGGGGGGGCGTCATTAGGGCAACATTAGGGCATAACCACCCTTCAGTCCGGGCTGCCTGAACCTTGGGTCTCTGAATCCCCAGGTACTCCCGGTTTGTACGATGAACAGCAAGGCTATCCTAGTCCTAAATGTGGGTGGGTGCATTCTCTTCTGAGCAGGCTGGGCCAAGCCCAGGGGACCTGGGGATTGAGAACTAAGGCTCTAGAGTCAGGCTGCCTTGGTCTGAATCTGTCCTCTGTTACTGGCTGTGGGAGCTGAGACAATTGACTTAGTCTTTCCGAGCCTCAGTTTTTTCATCTTGGAAATGAAGGAATTCTTAGGGTCTACTTGTAGTAGACATCTTTTGGGGGTGTGAGTTGCTCAGCATCAGTGCTCTCTTTCCTGTAGCAAGCAGTTCCTCCCTTTTCTACTGGGGAGTCACCCCTCCCCAGCTCTTAGTCCAAGGGGTTTGGCCTCCTAAGTGGAGCTGTGGCCAAGGTCTGGCCAACTGGAGTCACAGTGATTGGTCTGAGGTTGAGCATGTGGCCTAAGTGGACCAAGGAAAGACATTTCTGGGGCTTTCTCTGAAACTACTAAGTCAGAGGCAGTTTCCTTTTGTGGGGCTGCTGAACTGCTAGAATGTAAACATCCAGCCCATTAGGACCCTCTGTGCCTTAAAGGGAGAGAGACTGGTCTTGAAACCTACTCAGGAAAGTGGGGCTGAGAGACAGAGAGAGACATTTTTGGCAGTACCATTGCAGGACCTGCCACTGAATTCTTCAGTTACCTGAGTCCATAAATTCTCTTTTCACGCTTAAAGTGGCTTGCGCTGATTCTCTTTCCCTTTACCCAGGGGGAGATCTAGCATACCACTTCACCAGCTAGCTGGGAGGATCGAAAGATAGGATGCCAGGAGTTCAGGTGCAGGACTCAAAGCAGGGCCTGCCCCGTAAGCATTCGTTCACTTTAGCTGTGATTATTGTTATCATGGTCCTGACTCCTCTACATACTTGGATGTATTGTGGGGCCAGTCCTCTCAGCGACGTCCACATAGAGTAGAAGCCTGAAGAGTATGCAGCCCGTGCATCTCAAAGGAGTGGTGAGGGCCATGACTGGAGTCCAGGACCGGAGAGGAGATACACCAAATTTGAGCAGGCCGGCACAGGCCCATTGCTTTTCCGCCTGTGCCTCCCACTCCAGTCCACTCTTCCGTTCTCACCATGGGCCTCTCGGAGCAGGGAAGAAAACAGCTCATTTTTAAATAGGCCACGTCCCTCCAATCCTCAAGGAAAGTCCGCAATGTGTGGGAATAGAATTGGAGGCTAATCCGTGATGGAGAAGGAAGCAGAATGTGGTAAAAAGAGCCCTGGGCCGCGGAGATACAGTCCCAGCCTTGGTTCCACCCATGCCTCGGGGCTATTGGGAAGCATCTCTTCCCGCTCCTACCCCCCCCCCCCAAGCCAAGTTCCAGCCCCACCTGTGGCTTCTCCTAATTGTCCCAATGCACCTGCCCTTAATGACTTCAGGGCTCTGTCCAGGCCATTTATATTCTTCACTCCCATCCCCACTGGCTTCTGGGTCTCAGCCTTGGAAGCTAAAGTTGAGGAGTGATTCTGAGAGCAAACAGTTGTGCATTCAAATCCCAACTTTGCTATCTATTGGTTGTGTCACTTTGGGCAAGTTACTCAATCTTGCTCAGCCTGCTTACCCATCTGTGAAATGGGGATAATTGTAGTATATCCTCATAGGGAGAAGAGTCAACAGGATAATGTAAATGAAGCACTTAGCCCCATGTGCAGTAAATGGTCTGGGTTTAACGGATGTCAGTGGTGATCATTAACCCTCCTGTCAGGACGCCTTCTGCATGGCCAAGATTGGGTTATGTGCCTCTTACCTGCAATCCTATGGCTCTTCTCTCAGGTGTCACCCTGTATTGTCCTTGCTTATTTACTTGTCTATTTCCCCTTCTACACCAAGAGCTCCCTGAGGGCAATGATTATGTTTCATTCGCTGGTTATTTTTTTCCCCCAGAGTTAAGCACAGCAACTAACCCACAGTAGGCATTCAGGAAAGGATGAACATGAGAATTATGTTGCACAAGTCCTAAACCTTCCTGAATCTGCCTCCTTATCTTATAAATGACAAGTTTGGACAGGAAAATTTCCAAGACTCGCTCTTCATTTCTAAAATTCTATACTTAAACTTTATTTATTTAATTTCATTTTGGAACTACCAAAGGGCCAAGCCTGGACCATGGTTGGGAGGTCAGGAGAAGTGACCTTTTGGCTCATTGGAAGAATTTTCTAATGTCTAACAACTGGTCATAAGTGGAATGGGGTTGTCTGGGAAGGGAGTGAGCTCTTTGTCTTGGAAGGTAATCAAGCCCTCCGCAGGGATGTTGTAGGGAGGGTTCATGTGATCAGCAGAGCAGTGATGAACAGCCCTATGTGTACAAATAGCACAATCTTACTCCAGGGTCTGGGAGCTAAAAATAGGAGGATGATGGATGATAATCCCGCTGCCTCCATCGTGGGCACACGCTGGAATTGCCTTCCCAGTGCTAACTGATTCCAGGTGGCCTCCTGCGGCTGGGGAGTGACATTTGGAACCACACACATACAAGGCGTGTGAGTCGGGGTGGGGCAATGATCAGGGAATGCGCGGATCCACAGAGAAGGACTAGAATGCCCACAAGAATGTTCTCTTCTCGCTATCTTTAGATTACGAGCGAACTAGGAAAAGCATTTTTCCACACAGTGTTTTGCACTCAGGGCTCCCTGATCACCTCCTGTCATGTTCTCTGAAAAGTATGCATATCCACCCACACTCACGCACGCACACGCATTCGCACACACATGCACACACGCACGTGCACACACACTCGGCTCTCCCTTCCTGCTCTCCAGATCAACGTCTGGCCTTCGTCTACGGCCAAACCTTGATGCTCATTCTCCTCCCGGCCCCAGACACCCAGCATCCTTGGTCTCTGGTCATTTCTGAAATTTTAGTCAAAATCAAAAAACCCTTCAGAAATGGGGAAAGAATATACAAATATTCAAATGCAGTTGCAGATAACGTAATTCCTGATTTCAGAAAAACCTATCTTTTTCCCTACACCCTAAATTGTAAATGTGCACGTTACTATCTTCATTCAACTTTAACTTTGCCTTCATTTATGACAGAAATTACTTTATAGTAACAGCTATCACTGATTTTTTTCATTTGCTCTCTTACAGTCTTTCTTTGTAGTTATAAATGTTTACAAGTTATAAATTTTAACATGCATACAAGTTAAGTTTATTTCTCCATGTGACACTATGCACTTTCCTACATTGCTATGTATTTTCATCTTTGCTTCCGTTAATAACTGCAATTTGTTGACTGGTTGCATCATG
This sequence comes from Propithecus coquereli, assembly GCF_000956105.1. Taxonomy (NCBI): domain Eukaryota; kingdom Metazoa; phylum Chordata; class Mammalia; order Primates; family Indriidae; genus Propithecus; species Propithecus coquereli. The sequence continues at coordinate 197,953 of NW_012148631.1, forward strand.
GTTTCCTTAAAGATTTTCCCACTGTGACCCTTGTAGGAAATATTTAAAATTTTAGGTTAAAAATAACAGCGCAACAAAGATCTTAATACACAGAACCTTTCCCTCATTTTAGGTTATTCTTTAACCTAAATTCCTAGATGTGCAATTACTTGGAGAAAGGATACAAATATCATAAAAGAAATGTAGTCCATAAACATTTTTATTTTTCCTGAATTGGCCCTTATGCAGAAAATGATTGCTCCCCACTGAGGCCGATGGTTGGATTGAGGAACTCTAAGATCCCTTGGTATCCACCAGATCCCAGGATTCTAAAATGATGATGCTAAAAGCCTATTCTTAATTCAAGAAGCAAGTACCAGCAGGCTGTGTGCTTATGTGTCCTGCTGATGCGCTCATGATAGTAGTGGTGCTGGGTGGGGATGGACGGACAAGCAAGGTGCTGGGGAAGGAGACAAGCCTGGACAGGCCGGGCAGACAGGGACGGGTGAGCATTTTCTCTCTCTCTTACAGGTAGCACTGCCCCAACCAGAACTACTCTCATTGTGAATGTCTGCACACAGACTCCTTCAAAATTGGCTCGTCCAATTTTGGACGAACAAATCCATGCACAGAATTGTTACACTGGAAGGAGAGACAATAGGTTGGGATCGAGGCAGGGGGTGGGGGAGGATGGTGGGGAAAGAATGGGGGAGCAGGGCCAGCGTCGGCCCCGGCCAACAAGACAAGCCCATCTCCTGCTGTGTTCAACGGGGAAACAGGGAAATGGTTCTGCTGATGTTTCCATTCTCAAACTCCCCAGAGAAGGCAGATAATAAATAAGTGACAATAACAGATTGCACACTGTCAGCGCAGGCACTTCTTTGCCCCCAGAGAATTGATTTTTAATAACAGCGCAGATGACATGTGGCGGGAGTTGTCGCTGACACCGGTGTTTTGTGGGTCTCAATAAATCACATCAGCCTGGAGGCTTTGAAATGGACGAGCTCGTTGGGTGCTGTTTGCTGATTGCTACTGAGCCCTGGGAAGGGTCCCAGGCTCTGAGTCAGGGGGCTGGATTCTGCAACCTCTAGACAGCTAGATGTTGGCCAGTTACTTCACCAATCTGGGCCCCAGTTTCCCCATCTTTAAAATGGGCATAATTGCCTCAAAATTATAGCACTGTTGCAAAAGATTGGATGAAGGAATGTTCACAAAAAA
>NW_012148631.1:199987-269763 GCF_000956105.1 Propithecus coquereli
GGACCCTGCGGGGGACAAGGGTGTGCTGGCTGTGAAGGCTGCAGACCGCATAACTGTCCAAGGGCGCCGGGCTGCTCGGCCACGCAGGAATGCAGAGGCAAGGCCCCGGCATGGCCAGTCTCTGCATTTTCCAAAAGCCTATGGATGCAGGTTAGGATTTGTGTAAGAAACCTCTTGATATGTAAATATTGACAGCTTATTAAAACTTTGTTATTTTACAAGACACTGTAAGAGCCAACTACAAAATTGCTAACTAATAGCTGTCTGTGCGCGGGACCGGGCCCCAGGGCTTCCAGCTTGTGATCTCTGGTGGACGAGCTTTGTCTCCTAGCCGAGGGTCACAGCGTTGCATCGCCCCTTGAACCCAGAGGTAACAACTGTACACAGAATGATCATGAAAATGTGGCCAGGGCCCACGCACTGTGCTCCATACCAGAGGGCGGAATATAATTGCATATCATCATCCTCATAAGGGAGGTGCTGCTGACCCCATTCCACATACAAAGAAGCGGAAACTCAGAGGCTTAAGTGGTTCGCTCAAGGTTCCGCCAGTGGCAGGAACTGAGCTGCACCCCAGGCATGGCTGACTCTCAGGGGTAGCTCTCTCTACCCCATTGAGCAAGTAAGGGTGCAGGGTGGGGAGGTGTGTTTGTGGCTTTGAGCAAAGGAGAGTGGGGGAGCAGAGTGCTCAGTCCACTTCCTGCTGGTACTCGGTACTACGCAAGCCAAACCCAGCGCGCTGGGGTACTCACAGCACTCGGAGGGACCGCAGCCCGTTGAAGGCGTGGACCGGGATGCATCTCAGCCGGTTGTAGCTCAGGATCCTGCGGAAAAGGGGGCACATGCTCTGTTGGCTGTTCCTGTTCTCAGCTGCTCATGGGTGCACTGCTCGCAATGTGAACCCGTCAGAGCGAATGGGTTCTTTCTCCTCATTCTAATATACTGACAAAAGCATCCTAACAATAAAGTGCAGGGAAACCTCTCCCGCCACTCCGGGAAGCTCGCTGGCTTCACTTCCCCAGTGTCCTCCCAGGTCCCACAGCAGCTGACTCGGTAACCAGCCTGTCCATCACCTCCCTCGCCTGTCACATGGTGAGTGCTCAAACGTGCAAAGCTAATGGGAAATAAATGGGTCTCACCAAAATGTAATTGTGTAGGGAAACCCCCCACCAGGAGAGAAAATTCACAAATCATAAAGTATTCCAGGCCGGGCGCGGTGGCTCACGCCTGTAATCCTAGCTCTCTGGGAGGCCGAGGCGGGCGGATTCTTTGAGCTCAGGAGTTCGAGACCAGCCTGAGCAAGAGCGAGACCCCATCTCTACTAAAAATAGAAACAAATTAATTGGACAACTAAAAATATATACAAAAAATTAGCCGGGCATGGTGGCACATGCCTGTAGTCCCAGCTACTAGGGAGGCTGAGGCAGAGGATTGCTTGAGCCCAGGAGTTTGAGGTTGCTGTGAGCGAGGATGACGCCACGGCACTCTAGCCTGGGCAACACAGTGAGACTCTGTCTCAAAAAAAAAAAGAAAGTATTCGAAAGAGCCTTCTTCAGAGGTGATTAGGAGCCAGTTCCTCTCTAGCTGCGCAGACAGTGGAGTTCTGTCTTACTTCATTTTCCTCTGATGATTAAGGTCCACCCTATGCTAGGGCAGCCCTAGCTCTGAGGATCACTAGAGCAGAGAACTTAGTCCTGGGGGGACATAGAGAAAGAGTGACCGTCTATTGCTAGGCCCATGGGCATGGTAAACACCATACTCACAGAGTGGAGAGGTGAGACATATTACTGAAGGTGTAATTGGTCAGCACACTGATGCTGTTGTTGCTCAGGTCACTAGGAAAAGTAAAACAGAAGGGTCATGCTTTACTCTTAGTTGAATCTGTAGGAGGCCACTCCCAAGTATCGCACATGCCTACCATCCATCCATCCATCCATCCATCCATTCACTCACCCATCTATCCATCCATGCACCTGCCTATTTATCTACCCACCTACTCACCTGCACACTTGCCCACCCATCTGTCTGTCCATCCATCCACTCACCCACCTACTTACCCATCCATCCATCCACACCCTCACCCACCTACTTATATATCCATTTATCCATCCATCCACCGACCCACGCACCCACCTACCCACACACTCATCCATTCATTCCTCTACCTATCCGCTCACTCATTCACTCACCCATCTACCCACTCACCCATTTATCCCACTATCTCATCTGCCCATTTGCCCACCCACCTACCCATTCATCTAACCATCCATCCATCTACTCATCCATATTTACCCAAATGTTAATTTTTCCATTCAAGCACTTCTTCAATCATTCAAGCAATTGTCATTCATTCATCCCTCCATTAATTTACTCAGTTAATCATTCAATTACATATCTATTCATCTACTTCATTCTACCAACAAAGCATAATACATATGATAATTTTTCCTTATTTTAGTACTTATCCCAATTAATTCTTTTCACTGTCCCTCTATACTTCTTCTCGTCTGACATTCATTTATTCCATCTTATCAGATTCTCTCTTAGGAGGAATGAGGCTGGTGGGGGTGTATTCCTCTACCAACTACAACCTCGAGTTCCCCCTCAGGGATAAATACCCAGAGAAGTGGCAACATTAGCTGCACATTAGAATCACCTGGGAGCTTTTAAGTCCTCTCATGCCTGGGTCCCATGCCCAGATATTCTGATTCAATTGGTTTAGCATGAGCTTGAACATCAGTATTTTTTAACAAAACAATCGCTCAGATGATTGCTCTAATCAGGTGAAGTTCAGAACCATTTCTCTAGAGCAGCGGTTTTCAACTAGGGGCACTTTTGCTCCCTCAGTGGCATTCGGAAATGTCTGAGACATTTTTGGTTGTCAATACTGGGGGTGGGCGGGAAGTGCTACTGGCATCTAGTGGGCAGAGGCCAGGGAGGTTGTTAAACATCTCACAACGTCCACGACAGCCCCCCCACGACTGGGAATTATCTGGCCCCAAATGTCCACGCTCCAAGGTTGAGAGCTCCTCGTCCAGAGCCTGGTTTCCATAGCGTCTAGAAATCCAGGCCAAGGACAGGTGGTTTTTTTCCACCTCTCCAGGTGGGCTCCCTCCTTTCCCAAGGGTGACGCTCTTTCATTCTGAAAGAACTCATATTTTCCCCTTGTGGGCTGGCTCCCTGTAGCCCTAAGCAGACATGGGCACCTTTCAATTACCACTTGCACACGGAATTATTTTGCACTGTCCTGGGTTCCACTGTGACAGGGTGCTGAGGCTGCTGAGGGACAAAGCTCACAGGCCACCTGACTTCCTGAGCCATGCCCATGCTCAGCAGCCCTGCTACTTATTCCAGGGTTTTCCTGGGTCTTGGCAGACTCGGAGCCAATAGCAACCACCACCTGAAGGATCCCCGGTTTGAACCTTCTACTTGGGACATTCCCTGGGGAACTAAACGAGTTGAGAAAGAAGAAATGCCATTTATGCTTTTGGCAGACCTAAGTGTGGCCACAGCTTGCAAGCAGCTGGAGACTGAGGAAGTGCAGGAATTCAGTTTGGATCTGGGAAGGTCAGGGGCTCACCCACCTTCCCCCAAGCCAAGCAGGAGGGTGGTTCAGGTGGCCCATGGTGCCAGGCTGTGGGTATTTCTGCATGTAGGTCTCACTGGGTAAGACCATCAGGATGGTCCATTCCTCCCAGCTGCCTCTCCCTGCTCCACCCGGGGAGAAAAGTGTGGAAATGGCATGTCAGCTTGCAGCACCATTCTCTCTTACCCTCCACCTCAGTTTCCTGAGCTACCCTGGGAGAGAAAAATAAATGTCCCACCCAGCACCAGGCTCCTTACATGAGTGTCAGGTGTCGGAGGGCAGACAGCTCTCTGGGCACAGCTGTTAGGTGGTTTCCTTCCAGGTACCTGAAAGAGAAGTGCAGAGTGACAACAGCTGGGAGAGACATTGCACAAATTGTCACTCTCAGAAAAGCCTCCCTGATTTTCCAGGCTAGGCTGGGTCTCTCTCTCTCTCTCAAAGCATACAGTACATTTGTCATTTACTATTTATTTGTGTGATTATTCAACTACTGACAGTTTTCTCCACTAGACTGACAAGTTCCACCATGGAAGGGCTCTTGTCTAACATTGCCCACTGTTGGATCCCCCAAGCCTGTTTACAGAGCTGATACATAGTAGGTGTTCAATAAACATTTGTTTAAGGAATAAAGTACTCGCTTTATGCTCAGCCCTCATGATATCCTTCTGTGGGAGGAATTCACAGTTGAGGAAGCAGAAGTTTAGAGATGTTAAAATACCTGCCCAAGGTCACACAGCAAGCAAGTGGTCGAGCTTGGACTTGGACCCAGGTCTCCCTGACTGTTCTCTGACCACAACTCCATACAGCCACCGGGGGATGCTGGGAGAACTGGGCCACAATTCGCTGTTGACTATCTCTGCTGTGTGAGCAGAAACTGAGGAAATAGGGGCCCATCTCTGTTACCTGGAGTACTCCGCTATGGTTCCTAGCAGGAGGACCACCTGGTAGGAGGGGACAAGGGTTCGGAATGAGGATGCACTGGACAGATGGGGACCCCTGGACAGGCAAAGGCCGAGCCTAGATCTGCCTGCACTTTGATGTCCTGCACTGACCTGTTGTTCATCTGGGATGGGGCCACCTCCTTGAAGACTCAAGTGTGGTTTAAGGGGAGAAAGTCTCCCTGTTAATTATGAAATCATGAATCACGAAGGTTATTACTACCCTCAAGAGAAGACACAGGCCAGTGCATTCCCTTCCCACCCTTGTTGTCAACCCCTTTCCCCTGGGCTTCCTTTTGCTCTCCGGACAAAACTGCAAAACCTTAAGACGGCTTACAAAACCTGCTTTGGTCCCCTGGGTGAGCTTCCCTTGATCTAAAGCTTCCATGGTGTCCTCTCTCATAACAGCCAACACGCACACGGTCCCTGCTGTCCCTTTGCCCAGTGCCTGCCTTAAGCTCCAGGAGGGCAGACTGAGGCCTGTCTCTTGCTAGCCTGGTGCTTCTCAAACTTCAACTACCCGGGCTCTCTCGAATCACCTAAGATCTTGCTAAAAAGCAGGTTCTAATCCAGCAGGTCTGGGGTAAGGTTGGAGAGTCCGCATTTATAACAAGCTCCCCCGGGATGGCGGGGGTGGAGTTGGGGGGAAGCTGCTGGTCCGAAGACCACACTTTGAGTAATGAGGTACCAGCACAATGCCTGGTGTCCAGTAGACCTACTGCAAAATGCCTGAACGAACAGGTTAAAACAGGATATGGGCATGTATGTTAATAACTGAACCAGGTTTAGCTTTAAGGACACGTTGGAATATGTATTACCTTTAATTATGACCAAGTGATTCTCTTCCTATGGCTGGCCCCTAGCACAGAACACTGGGTGGCCTGTACTGTGTATACTGGTGAGACAGCCACAAGGCTGCTTTCAGGCAATTAAAAACAATAGGGGGAAGAAGCGAGGAAGGGGGAGAGAGAACAGACCCATGAAGAGACGTCAATTATAAATTCTGATCTGTGCTTTGAGGGGAGCAAGGTGCTGTGGTGGAGAGTGCCCAGGGGCTAACTGCACAAAGACCAGCGAGGAGGAGGTGTTTAAGACGATAGTTAGGTGAAAAGGGCGAGGCCTTGGACAGAGCAGGGGAGGAGGGAGAGTCCGGCAAGGCTGCAGCCTGTGCAGGGCGCTGAGCAGGAGTGTTGGAGCAGGGAAAAGGCGGCGGGGGCTGAATTCTCATGGGTCGGCGGAGGGGGCACAGCGGGAGATGGGGCAGACCAGGCTCAGGCCTTGGAGGTCACTTTGTTCCAAGCATCATGAGAGGCCATGGCTGCAGAGGGGCAGGGCCTGGGCTCCCCGAGGCCTCTTACCTGGGCTCGCCCTGCTGTCCCCCTGATCACAGGCTGCAGGGCACTCGCATTCTAGGCGGATGCTTGCCCTGCACCTCAGCAGGGGCAGGGGCTCAGCCGGTGGTGGGAAGGGCAGGCATAGGGGATCCTCCAGTTTTCTCCCTTGGGCAGGGAGGCTCTGGGCGGGGGGCGGGGGGGAGTGGCAGATTCCAGGCCCCTGCAGCCTGAAGGCGGGGAGGACAAGCCATACCAGGCCATCCACCGGCCCACGTACTCGCAGGAAGTGTTCCGTGCACAGTGTGGCAGGGGGAGCTCAGAGGCAGAGCTGGAGGAACAGGCAGGGCAGGCAGAGGGGTGCTAGTCCTGGGTGCATCTCTGCTCCAGGGAGACCCGAAGGGGCCTCTGGGATGGGGTCTGACCTCAGACGGACACCAGTCGTTCATCCTCTCCTATGCTGCTCATTCTCTTGCTCCAGTTTGTTTGCTACAACTACTTAGCAAACTTGAGCCATCTAAGATGAAAACAAAATAAAGTGCCCAGGCCCCAATCTCCCTGCTGGGATATTTGCAGAAGGCCCCGGGACAAGCACATCTGAAGACGGGCTATGGGTTGGGCTTGCTGTGGGCCTTGGAGCAAGTCACTGAACCTCACAGGCAACTCAGTGACAAGGACAATTCTAAAACCCAAACAGAAGTCACCAGCACGATCTGAGGGGTAGTCCTAACGCTTTGGGATAGAGAAGTTCTGGACTGTGATCTTACTCAGTTCTCTGGAGCTGGGGTGAGGGGTGTTGTGCTGAGGTTCACTGAGGTGCACACATAGTCCAGGAGTCGGGATTTAGACTCAGTTCTGTCGGAGCCCGGAGCGCGAGAAGTCAACGCCGTACTGTTTCACCTCTGCGCTCCGAGCTTATTTTCACCTCACGCCATCACAGTGCTGAGAGGATACACACTATACTGTATCCTTTCTTCTCTCTCTCAACCTCACTAGGGTATAAACTCCTCGAGGGCAGGGATTTGTACCAGTTCTATTTCCTGCTGTATCTGCAGTGTCTAGTAGCTTGCTGAGATCACAGTCGGGGCTCCACTATTTGTTGAATGAATGAATGCTAAGAAGGATTATTCACAGGGCCCTGGATTAAAAAAACCACACACCTACAGTGGTCTCAAGGAATGCCCCGTGCCTGGCTCAGATCTCTCTGTAGGACAGGCCATGCTGTATAAATGAATGTATTTGCTGAACTGATCAAAAACGTATAAGTAACACTGGAATTCAGGGATGCCCACGGCATGTAAGACAGGGAGGTTCAGGACTCTGGAGGATGGGCACAGCTGCTCTAGAACCTCTGGGGCCCTCTGTGCCCGTTCTGGGTTCCAGGCTGGCTCTGATTGGTACTATGTCAAATATCAATTGAATTAGCTTCTTTGCCTGCTTAAAACCCTCTGTGGCTTCCACTACTTATTAAAGAAGGACTACCCGACTCCTGTCGACATCCAACAAGGCCTTCTATGGCCTGTCTTCTATCAGCCAAAGGTTCTCCAGAGAAGCAGAATCAATAGGACATACAGAGAGAGAGCAGGGGAGGAGGAACATTTACTCTAAGGAATTGGCTCATGCAACCACAGGGCTGGCAAGTTTGAAATCTACAGGGCAGGCTGGTAGGCTGGAAACTCAAGCAGGATTTCTGTTACTCTCTTGAGGCAGAGTGCCTTCTTCTCTGGGAAACCTCAGTTTTTTTGCTCTTAAGGCCCTTAACTGATTAGAAGAGGCCTACCTCCACATTAGGGATACAAATCTCCTTAATTAAAATGTCAACAGATTGCAGATGTTAGCTGCATCTACAACATACCTCACAGCAACATCTAGACTGTGTTTGACCAAACGACTGGGTGTCACAGCCTGGCCAAGCTGACGGAAAACTGACCACCACAGCCCTGCATCCTCTCTTTGCTCTTCTTGCATCAAACTCTCCCGTGGCCGCTGGTCCCAACTCCGCTGCTCTTAATCTTCCTCGAATGCCCCACGCTCCTCTGTGGGGGGCTCAGTTTCCTCTCCTTGCCTGGTTAGATCCTACAGATGCTCAGATCTCAGCTTCAACATCTTCCCTGATATGAGATCTCACACTTACTGGTGATACTACAGGGTCCCAAAGCTTTGGGTGTATTTTCTTCACAGCATTTAACCGCATGGTGACATCTTTAGTGTGACTCTGTGATGTACGGCATTCCTGTACACTGCCTGGCAACAGTAGATGCTCAGGAAACATCATCCGTATGATGAAAATCCCAGAACTCCCCAGGAGAGCTGCATTTGGCACTACTGAGCCAGGTGGAAGTTGTTTCAGTGCAGACTGTCCCCAGCGACCTGGCATCGCAGCTCAGCAGACTTGGAATCAAAAGGTTTCACTTCAGAAATGCAGATGCGGTTGTGCGGGAAAGCTTTGTAGGAAGCCCTTCGTGAAAACTCTGAACTCCAAAGCTGCCTGCAGCCTACAGCCCAGAGCCCCAGAGGCACCCTTTCAGGAGACTGCCCTCTTGCCCCACCAGCCTCAGAACTGCCAGAGCATTTCTAGTAGATCAACCTTTGCATTGACCTGCATTTCAATGTTCTGTTTCAATCCCAGCACAAGCACATGAGGACACGTCTGCCTCGCATGCAAATCCACACAGATCTCTTTGAGCGGATGTTCTGTGTTCCTGCTTCGAGCTTTGCGGTACTGACAGCCGTCCCACAAAGAACTCAGACCAGCTGAATGGTGAAGGAGAAGGAGGGCAGCCACCTTCTCCGAGACCCTGCTCCAGGCCAGGGTCTCCACCAGGGACCTGGAGTGACGCGAGGGCAGCTCAGAGGCTGAGGCTCACATCCTGACCCCTCTATCTAATAGCTGTGTGACCTTCACAAGGTACTTAACCACTCTGAGCTTGTGTTTACTCATCTGTAAGACGGGGCTTATAATAATCACCATCTTGATATGATTATGAGGATGAAATGAGAGTCTCTGTGAATGGCATTTGGAGCAGTACCTGGCACACTAGTGTCCAATAGATTTTGAATGTGTGTATATATATATATATGCACATATACATATAGACATATACAGACATCTCCATCCAATAATATATATGATTATGGAAAGACAGATAATGATCCCCTTGCTGTTCATTTTCCAGTTTGCTTCCATGCTAATATTTCTAAAATGAGAATCAGATCATGCCACTTTCCTGCTTAAAATTCTTCCTTGGCTCCTGCATTCCTCTTGGGATAAAGAGTCGGCCCTCGCCATGGCCTACAAGAACTTACATCTTCCTTCTCAAGCTTTTAGCACACCCCCTCATCTTTCTCATGCTATGCGCTCCATGCTCCATCCATCTCACGGCCTTCTTAACTTCCTGAATTTAAGATGGGATCTTAAATGGGATCTTCATAGAATGCATTCTTTTCACTCCTCTTCCTATTTTCCTGGGAAATCCTACTCTACTCCCTCCCTGTCTGGAATGCTAATCTACTGGTTAGTTTTCTTATTGTCTTTCTCCCCCATTCTAAGTTTATGAGAAAAGGGACCTTATCTGTCACGTTGGCTGCTGCACTGCCAGCTCCTGTGACAGTGTCCGGCACAATAAACTCGATAGCACTTGGATGAGTGAAGAGAGACTTCTCAGCTCTCTGCCAGTGCTCAGGCCTCCCACGGGCCCTCCCACAGTTGGCCGTGACTGCTTGATGGTGCTGAGAAGTGTCCTCTACCAATGCCATCTGCTGAGGTCTTCTCTGAGCCAGGGCCTGCGCCAGGACTTGGAGGTGCTGCTGTGCCCAGAGCCAGCACGCTCTCCAAAGATTGGATCAACCACTCCAGCTGGCTGGGGGCACATTTCTGTCTGGCTCCCTGGGCCAGAGAAAGGCAAGGATGTAGTCAGCGCTGGGTAGTTGCTCTATTAAGTGCTCTGGGGAGCCCGCTCAGCATGGGGGCACAGAAAGCAGCAGCTGGCCTTGCTAGAGAAGGCCCAGCTGTCAAGACGGACCAGCCAGAACCACTACAGGTGCCTGTAGCACTGTGGCAGTGGCCTGGGTTTGCCTTCTCCCTGCTTAAATGCAGACGTCAGTTTTCAAGAGGACCCCACGAGTCAGGCCACTGGGCAGAACACACAGGGACTTGGGCTTCTGCCACTGGGAGGTGGTGGTTTAGTGGTCGGTCCTTAGGGTCAGATATACCTAGGCTTGAGTCTGTGCTCTGCTGCTTATTGGCAGTATAATCTTAAAAACGTTATTCAATTTTCCTGAGCCTCAGTTACTTCTGCAAAGTGAGAATCTGTAAAGCAAGAATAATGATGCTCGCCTAGCGGTGTTGTTAGCAGGATTAAACGAGATCACCAGTGGAAAAAAAAAAAATCCAGCACAGCACCGGGCACACAGTAAATGCTCTGTAATGGTAGCCGTGGTGGTTGGCAGCACAGGTAGGGTATTCTTCCTTGCTTTCTTAGAGGCCAGGGTGGGCGGAATGTCCTGACTCCTGCTCTCCCAGGGCACATACTGTCTGCGCCCCTCCCTGGGTTGGTTACCTGCTGCACCCCTCTGCCCCGTCTCCTGCATGCATGTCACCTCCTGAGTAAACTGTCGACGAGGAGAACGCTCCACTAAGCTGCTTTCTGGATTCCAGACTGCCAGGCCAGGTCCCTCCCTCTTCTTCAACCAGTGCTCATCACCTCCTGCCACACTTACTCTCAAAGGGTGGCATCTCAGCCCCGTGCCCTCCTGCCTCCTGCTCATGTCCTGTCCCTTTCATGTCTCCTGTCAGTGCAGCACATGTATGTGTGTGCACATGCACGTACACGCACGTGCACATTGCCAGCCTGCTTCCCACAATGTGTTCAGACTTCACATCCTAATACAAATCCTTTCTTCCAATAACTGTGCCTGGGGGATGGATATCATCCTTCCCCTCTCCTCTCCTTGGGACATCCGTTGTCCCCACCAAAAACATTTCCATGCTCATGGTCCTCAGGCCAAAATCAGACATCCCGGATACCAAGCAGGGCTGGACTCCGGGGGGACACTGTTCACTGGTATTAGACTTTGATTCTCCTCTCTAGCCTGTATGAAGATGTGGGCTTGCAGAGTGTTTCCAGAACCAGGAAGACCTGATGTCTATAAACATTCCCATAAATGGAAACAAACAGAGCTTTTACGCTTCAGTTCTTCTGGAATAGTGAGGTAAGCCTGAATCTAGAAGGATAGTTCCACGGCAATAATTGTACTTTCTGAAGGCAGTGAGGCCCTACCTTTGCAGAGAGCACTTCAGTGATTTTGGGGGCTGAGCCGTCTCAAATCTGCTCCTGCCCTGGTTTTGGTAGGATTTCGTAAGCTTGCCTTTTACATCAGGAACTTAATGCTGACTTAGAGCAGGTGTCTCCCTGTATTCCTTGCCTGCCAGTGTATAAGGACCAGAGTGGTTCTCAAAGTGTCACCCACAGACCCCTGCCGGGGGTCCCCAATAGATTTTCAGGGGTCTATTTTTGCGATAAGATTAAAACTTTCTTTTCCTTTTGCACTGTGTTGACATTTGCACTGATGGCACAAGATCAGTGGTGGGTAGAACTGCTGGCACCTCACATGAATCAGGGCACTGGTACCAAATGATACCAATGGTCATTATATTCTTCATCTCCGTGTACTGCAGGTTACAAAAAAAAGCCAATTTCGCTTAAGAATGCCCTTGATGAAAAAGTAAAAATTATTATTTGTATTAACTCTCAACTCTCGAGCGCACATTTCTTCAATGTTCTGTGTGACAAAATGGGAAGTGTGCGTAAAGCACTTCTGCTCCTTAGGAAGTACATGGTTGCCCGGTGGAGAAGCACCTGTGTAACTGAGTTGCAAACTGAACCAGCCAGTTTTTAAATTTTTTATGAAACGCTATTTTTACTCAAAAGAATGACTGGCAAACTGGTTATTCAGACGTGGGTATTTAGTAGACAATTTCTTTGTCTCCTTCCTTCTCTCCTACTCCTTCCCTCCTTCCCTCCTTCCTTCCTTTCTTTTCTTTGTTAGAGACAGGGTCTCACTCTGTCGCCCAGGTTGGAGTGTGGTGGTATGATCATGGTTCAAGCTCCTTGGGCTCAAGTGATCCTCCCACCTTGACCTCCTCCATTTCTTAAAAATGAGCAAAGTAAGCCTGTCACTTCAAGGAAAACAACTGATAGCATCTGTTGCCAGTGATAAAATTTGGGCTCCAAATGAAAATTAAAATTTTGGAAAACTCATAAGTGCTGCATTGACCTTGAGAGCTTCCCCTTAAAGACTTTTCCGATCAGTGATAATATCAAACGATATGGCTTTTAAGTATATTGTATAATGAAATGCGTCAAAACTTGGAAGATCTGCACAACTCAGGGAGCCAATATTTTCCCAATGACCAACGCATGATGTTATAAGACCGTGCATGAGGGAAAGTTCCATTCGAAGTGTAAGATAGACCTTGAATTTGTCAAAGTCCATAAACGTGGATTTTAACATAATAAAGGATGAAAAGTTCACTGGTATGGGTGTAGTTTCCATACCAGGACTAGGCTTTTAGAAACTACCACTTGTTGAGCTATGGCGTATTATCAAAGAATATCCACAATTATCTGAAAAGGTTTTGAAAATACCCCTTCCCTTTTCCATCTACACATATGTGTTAAGCCAGAGTTTCTTCTTATACATCACCCAAAACAACAAATCACAACAGAGAGAATGGTGATGCAGATATGAAAATCCAGTTGTTTTCTATGAAGAGATTTGCAAAAATATAAAATACCACCACTCTTCTCAATTAAATTTCTTTTGTTTTGTCCTAAAAATATGCTTTTCATATAAACATGTAATGGGCATATAATTGTTATTTTTAAATGGAATAATAAATGCATATTTTAAAAATTTCACATTGTTAGTTTTTAATATGGCAAATATCAGTGGACAGAACCCACGTAAACCCAAGTTCTTGGCATATGAGACGTCCTGAAAGGCATAAAGGAGTCCCAAGACCCAAAAGTTTAAGAACTTCTGGTGTAACGGGTATGACTATAGGATCTGGGGCCAGACAAACCTGTTTTTTTAATCCTGACTGGGCTGCTTACCAATGGTAAGTCTTGGGCAAGTGATTTTTATTAATATTTCTCTGGAAAGTTCCTCCTCCCTTAAAGAGGGCAAGTAGTAGGTACTGCAGCCCCACGTCAACGAGACTTGCAGGTGTGGAAAGGGTGGATGAGAGCTCAGCTTGGCCTGACTTAACCGCGGCGACGGGATCTGGGGGAGACAGGCAGAGGACAGCCAGAGAGGGTTTGCAGAGGGCTGACAAGGAAAAGTCACCTCCTGCTTGGACGGCACTGCCGGGCCTCGAATGCTTGCAATGGACTCCCACATCCTGCCCTTTAAAGAAATGCTGGGCAACTTTGTTTTTGCTTCTTCTCAGTGCATTTAACTTAATTTTGTTTTGTAAGCTGGCAGCTCTGCCTGAGATGACTAACGATGCCCGAGGGGGCTGGAAAGCTAGCACTGCAACGCCTGGATCTGGACTCAGCTGATGTACCCGAACCCAAGGCTTCAAGCCACAGTTGTCTGGACCTGCCAGCTTTCACTTCTCCAACACTCATTTTCCTGCTTACCCCTCCCGAGACACCCTCCGCTGACCTGTCCAAGAGATGGATCAGGGACAGAAGTGAAGGCTGCATTCCTTGGTATGCTCTGGAAGCCATGCCTGGCCGAGGGAAACACTACTGTTTCCAAAGCAGAAAATCAAGTGTCCTCCCAAAGCGCTGAACTTGACTTTATAATTACATCCAATTATGTCTGTTATTCCAGTCTTGGTTTCATGACCTTTGGGGAAAAGCATCCATGGGTTGTTTTCACAGCACTTTTGTCCTTTGACGTGTGTCACTTGGCGCTCAGTTGGCTGGGAAAGAGTGTGCACCTGGGTTGTTTTCTGCAGCCCCGTCCCATGGCGTGGCACAGCCCAAGGAAAAGGCGTGAAGCCCACTATACAAGGTGCCGTTTGCTCACACATATCTTCAAGGCGTGGCTCCAGCCCAAACCCAGGGCTGACATGGATTTTTAGTGACTGCCGAGACTTCCCTTCCTTCCCTGGGGCTGTCAGCACTGGCTGCAGTCTCTCTGAGCATCGGGAAAAGCCAGGAGCCACAATACGCACCCAAGATCTGTTTGCTAGTTTAAGAAATTGGCACGTTCAGGTTCTACCCCAGGAGGTATTTGCAGGGCGGGTCACAGAAACTCTCCCTGGAGGAGCCTGGGTCTCATTCTGTCACTTGTGTCTGAGGGTACAGGCATATCTTGTTTTCCTGCTCTTCACTTTATTGTGTTTTGTAGATATTATGTTCTTTACAAATTGAAGGTTTGTGGCAACCTGCGTTGAGCAGGTCTATTGGTGCCATTTTTCGAAGAGCATGTGCTCACTTCATGTCTCTGTGTCATGTTTTGGTAATTCTCACAGTATTTCAACATTTCTCATTATTATTATATCTGTCATGGTGATCTGTGATCAGTGATCTTTGATTTTAATATTGTAATTGTTTTGGGGCACCATGAGCTGTGCCCACAGAAGACATCGAACTTAATCGATAAACGTGTGTGTTCTGACCGCTCCACGCACGGCCATGCTCCCAGCTCTCTCCCTCTCCTTGGGCCTCCTTATTCCCCGAGACACAATATTGAAATTAGCCAACTAACAGTCCTACAATGTCCTCTAAGTGTTCAAGTGAAATGCAGTGTTGCACAGGTCTCACTTGAAAGCTAGAGATGATTCAGCTTGGTGAGGAAGGCTTGCCAAAAGCTAAGAGAGGCTGAAATGGAGTCCTCCTGCACCAGTCAGCCAAGTTGTGAGCGCAAAGAAACAGTTATTGAAGAAAACGAAAAGTGCTTACTCCACTGAACACGCAAATGATAAGACAGCAAAACGGCCTTATTGCTCGTATGGAGAAAGCTTTGGTGGTCTGGATAGATCAAACCAGCCACAACATTCCCTTGAGCCACAGCCTAATCCAGAGCAAGGCCCCAACTCTCTTCAGTTCTATGAAAGCTGAGAGAGGTGAGGAAGCTGCAGAAGAAAAGTTAGAAGACAGGAGAGGTTGGGTCATGAGGTGTAAGAAAAGAAGTTGTCTCCATTAACATAAAAGTGCAAGGTGAGGCAGCAAGTGCTGACATAGAAGCTGCAGAAAGTTATCCAGAAGATTCAGCTAAGACAGTGGATGAAGGTGGCTACACTAAACAACAGATTTTTCATGCAGACAAAACAGCCTCGTATTAGAAGATGCCATCTATGACTATCATAGACTATATATGACTACCATGACTATCATGACTATATTGGAAGATGCCATCTATGACAATATCACATCAGAGGAGAACGCAATGCCTGGCTTTTAAGTTTCAAAGGTCAGGCTGACTCTCTTGTTAAGGGCTAATGCAGCTGGTGACTTTAAGTTGAAGCCAGTGCTCATCTACCATTTTGAAAATCCTAGGACCCTAAGGAATGATGCTAACTCTACGGTACCTGTGCTCTAGAAAAGGAATAACAAAGCCTGGATGACAGCACATCTGTTTACAGCATGGTTTACTAAATATTTTAAGCCCATTGTTGAGACCTATTGCTCAGAAAAAAAGATTCCTTTCAAAATATTACTACTTATTGACAATACACCTGGTCACCCAAGAGCTCTGATGGAGATGTACAAGGAGATAAATGTTGTTGTCATGCCTGCTAATATTAACACAACATCCATTCTAGAGCCCATGAATCAAGGAGTAAGTTCGACTCTCAAATATTATTACTTAAGAAATACATTTTGAAAGGCTATAGCTGCCATAGATGGTGATTCCTCTGATGGACCTGGGCAATGTACATTGAAACATTTTGGAAAGGATTCATTATTTTAGATGCCATTAAGAATATTCACGATTCATGAGAGGAGGTCAAAATGGCAACATAATAGGAGTTTGGGCGAAGTTGATTCCAAGTCTCATGGATGACTTCGAGAGGTTCAAGACTTCAGTGGAAAAAGTAACTGCAGATATGGTAGGAATAGCAAGAGACCCAGAATTAGAAGGGGAGCATGACTGAACTGCTGCAATCTCATGATAAAACTTGAATGGATTAGGAGTTGCTTCTTACGGATGAGCAAAGAAAGTGGTTTCTTGAGATGAAATCTACACCTGGTGAAAATGCCACGAATGTTCTTGATACGACAAAAAAGGATTTAGAATATTACATAAACTCAGTTACTAAAGCATCGGGAAGGTTTGAGAGGACTGACTCCAGCTTTGAAAGACATTCTTCTGTGGCAAAAGTGCTATCAAACAGCATCACATGCTACAGAACAATCTTTTGTGAAAGGAAGAGTCAACCGATGTGCCAAACGTCACTGTGTCTTATTTTAAGAAACTGCCACAGTCACCCAAACCTTTGCCAACCACCACCCTGCTCAGTCATCAGCCAGCAATGCTGAGGCAAGAACCTCCACCAGCAAAAAATATTACAACTCGACAAAGGTTCAGATGCTCATTAATGTTTTTTTTAGCAATAAAGTACTTTTAAATTAAAATATGTACATTGTTTTTTGGGACATAATGCTATCGCACACTTAATAGACGACGGTACAGTGTAAACGTACCTCTAGGTGCACTGGGAAACCAAAAGATTTGTGTGATTCTCTTTATTATCATATTTGCTTTGTGGTGGTCTGGACCTGAGCTCACAACACCTGCAAGGGACGCCTGTAGGTGCTAAGCTGGCCCAGAGGGTGTGCCTGGGTCTGGGAGAGTCAAAGTGCAAGCAGGAGGCACGTGTGGGTGGGGGTGGTGTGTGCGTGTGCACTTGGGCTCTGCCTGCGCCCAATGCAGGGCCTTTGCTTGTGCGGCGACTTCCATCTGGAGCACTCCTCCCTCCCTTCTAATTATCAATATCTGTTCCCCGGGCTTCAGATGGCAGCTCCAGTGCCATTTCCCCAGGGAAGCTTTCTCTGAGCTTCATGTCTAAGTCAAACCTCGCACTTTAGGATGTCCTAGCAACCTTGCACCTTTTTTTCGTAGCACTTTTCACAGTTGTCACCTCGCATGTGCATCTGAGATGACTGAGCACGTGTCTGCCTTCCCCAGTAAACTGTGAGCCTCGTGCGTGTAGGGAACACACTGGTGTTGCTCACGATTGTCTCTCTAATGTTGGAGAGTGTGACCCACGAGGCGCCTAGTCAGCCTATGCTGCGTGAATGAATGAAGGAAGGAAGGAAGGAATGAAGCTCGCACTGGTTTGTGTTGGTTGTGCGAGCGTGTGGTGCTCTTCTGGCCCCATCTGCCCTGCTCCTGGTACATTCCAGAGAGGCCCACTGACTACGGGACTGTGCCTTGTCTATCTGTTTGAGCTTTCTAGGGGACAGAAATAAGGGTTTCTCCACAATATTAAGAGCCCTTCAGGAAGAGACCAGCACCTTTTTCATGTAACTGGGAGCTGCCAGTGCAGGAATAAGATCTGAGGACTCAGTGTCAGGAGCTCGGGCTGTGGAATAAGATCCTGTTCTAGAAATGCGCGGGACTCAGAACTAAGACCTTATCTGTGAAATGGGACCACATGCTCGCTAGGGCTGTTTTAAGGTGGAAGGGGATCATGTTCCTCCTAAAAGTGCTGTGTGAGCCACGGTGCCCACGGGATGTGCTTTCACAATTACCCCGCACTCTTGCTGGATCTGACCAAGCGGCTGCCATCTTGGTGAAGGCCCTGCTGCCGTCTTGCTAGGATCCATGCACATGGGGTATCCCCAGGGCAGTCTTGCTTGAGATGCTGGGAGGGAAGTGCGGAGGCTGCTGGTGGTGGTGAGACTACAGGGTGCTCGGAGGGGCTGGGGTACTCACAGCTCGGTCACATCCTTGGGCATGCCTTTGGGGAGGGCGCGGAGCCCCTTGTTGCTGCATCGCACCACCGTGTCCACGCAGGTGCACTGGTCGGGGCAGCGCGGGCTCAGCTGGCAGCTGCTCTCATCGTTACCTGTGGAGAACCGCAGAGAGGGTGAGCGTGGTGGGAGGTAAACAAACCCCACCAGGTGGAATAGGTGGGCATGCTCTCCCTGCCCCCACCTTGGGCCAGAGCCAGGAATAAGGTATCTGCTGGTCTCATCGGTGGTTGGAGGGGGAGGGTACATGTCTGGGGCTGCTGCCTGCCTTCTACCACATTTGACAGAAGGTGAAGACTGTCATGGAGGCTAACCAAGACTTGATTCAGCAGGATAATACACAGGAAAGAGATCACTGTTAACTGGAGCAGGAATAAGCCAAACTGACTGAAGGCGTGGTCAGGAGTGAGAGCAGAGCCCTGTCTTTCCCTCCTCTCTCTCCTCTCCTGCTCCCCTCCCACCACGACACAGTCTCTCTGGGGTGGCGAGTGTGTCCCCAGTCTCCATTATGTCCTATTCTCAGTTAATCTGCAAACCAGATTAACTGGTTATCCCTCGATAACCCAAAGTTGATCAAGTTAAGAACTGTGCTGGCTTGAATTTATGCAAATAAATATGCCCTCTGGGATCCTGAGACCGAAAGCCTGAGATACCTGTTAGCCAGAGATAGGACTTTTTGGAGTATGTTTCTCATGAGCCCATACTCTAAGCCTCATCATGATGCAGACAGGAAGGCTGAGGCCAGGGCTCCCACGTACAGTTGTATAGGTTGTGCACTGTACAAGGTTGCCATATCATCTAAGGGGCACCATTTTCATTGTGGACATATTTGGTACAACAGTGTTCTCACGGATGGCAGTGTCTTGTTTTAATCAGCAAGTGTCTTGTCTTAATGAAATTAATACATTATGACAGATTTCTGACTGAGGTACGTAAAATGACTTCAGAAAGGAGCACCTTTTTAAAATTTGCGTGAAGGAGTCATGTGGGCTAGCATCAGATTTGCAGAGCCCTTCAGAGCGCCGGCTGTATGCCCAAAGCAGCGTGGAACCAGATCTTAGAGTCCTGACCTGCAGCCACCAACTGCACCTTTCCTCTCCTGTCTCTTCTTTGCCCTCCCAGGGACCATCGCCACCCCCGCCTCCCGAACCCTGGGCCTTCTCACCGTCACAGGTGAAGTCCTGGATGGCCACATCTTGGATGGGGATCTCCTTAAGGAAAAACGGCTTCTGGCACCTAGGGTTCCCACTGACGACCCGCCTCTTCCTCAGCCACCTGCCGAGCCAGGCCAGGTGGCAGTTGCAGTTGAAGGGGTTGGACAGGAGGTTTCTGGAAGGAGAGAAGGGCCTCTCTGAGTGGCTGGCCTCTACCCTTCTACTGCGGGAGGTGGTTCCAGAGCTCCACTGCCGCCGATGGACGTGGCCGTGGCCTCTCGCCATGCCCTTCTTTGGTCACTGAGCTCCAGTGGTGTGAACTGCCTTCAGTTCCTTCGCAGAGGTTTTCCCTGAGAGCCTTCACACTGGCTGTTCTTCCTGCAGGGAATGCGTCTCTGTATATCGGCCTGGCTGGCTCCTCCTCGTTCTTTAGTGACCCCCCATCAAAGAGGCCTTCCCCGAGTCCCCATCCCATCTTCTCCCTCATGCTCCTTCATTTCCTCCCCAGCACCTAGCAGAGTGCGTCGTGATTTGTTTCTGCGTGTGTTTAATGTCTGCCTTGCAGCTTGGACGCCGAGTTCCACGGGGGTGGAGCCCAGGTGTGATCGTCTCGGCATAGCCAGAAACCGGCGTCACGTTGTCACGGACACTCGGTGCGTATCTGTGGAATGCGACGACTGGGCTGATGGAGGGGTGAGGGGATGAGAGCAGCTCCCACCTCCTGCCTGTTTACTACAGGCCTGGGACCACGCTAAGCACTTTATAAATCCATTAACTCACACGTTCTTGTCACAACCACCCTGTGAAGGAGGTAGCAGTATCCTCGTTCCACGAACAGGAGAGCAGAGCTTAGGGAGGTTATTTAGGAGTGGCAGACAGCCCTTGAGTGGCTGCGGTGGGACACGACAATTGAGAGCTTGGGCGTCAGCTCTCCTGGGGTTTGAATCCGGGTTCTGACACTCGGCAGCTGGGTAAAGTTGGGCAACTTACTCCACGTGTCAGAGCCGGTTCCCTTAATGCTTCGTGACTCTGCCCCTCTGGGCGTCTCATATGTCTTCAGCTTCCCAGTGTGGAGGCACCGAGGAGGGCGGAAAGGAACCAACCCACTGGTGCTGGCTCCTAACCCGTCGTCCCTTCCTGCCGAAGTCACTCACGCATTCGATTCATTCATTTATTCAACAGTTACGTACTGGCCACCTCTCACACTCCCGGCACAGATCTAATCGTTGAGGGTACAGCAGTGAACAAAACAGCTGTATGGCCCTGTTTTTCTGGAACTTATCTGATGGGACGCAGACAAGATATGACTGATGATAAATAAGTAAACTATATAGTACACGAGAACACGGTCAGTGCTATGGAAAAATTAGGACAGGGCTAGAGAGGGTGGGGCGATGGTGGAGGGTGGAACAGGGTAAGGTGGGTGACACCTCAGCAGGGTGGAGGGGACGGAGGCCAGGACGAGGGCTGTGCTAGGGAGTGCAAAGTTCCAACGTGGGAGAGGCCGGGGGCACAGGAAGACAGTGAGGACGCCTGTGGAGCTGAGTGGAGGGAGGGGACGGGCAGGTCACGAGGGCCTTTGGGCCCTTCTTTGACTTTGGCTCTTATTCCAAGCACAGTGGGCACATGGCAGCATGACAGCAGGTAGCAACAGGGGACGCAGCAACAGCCTTTTCCTGCTATCTTCCGAAGGGTCACTGGGGAAGGGAAAAAATGGGACAATAAAGCCACAACCGAGGGTAACAGAGCCACACGGAGATACTTCGAGCAGCTGCAAAATTCGCATGTGTCGAGTACTTTCTACAGCTCAGGCCCTTGCTGTGTGCCTCACAAGTACTACCAGATTCGATCCTCATAGCAATCCCAGGAGGTAGATTACGCAGAAGGGGAACTGAAGTACAAAGAGATGAAGTAACTTTTCCAAGGTCACAGCTAACAAGAGGTACAGCAGGATTTGAACCTAGGAAATCTGGCTCTAAAGTTTTAACCATTACTCTACGCAGCCTCCCTTATCAATACAGTGAAGGACCTGGGCAGGAGCACTCACTTAGGTGCCCAGAGAGCTGGGTTCTAACTCTGATTCTGATACCCACTGGTGACATCTTTTTAAAGCCCCTGTGTGATTATATTACTGTTATTAAGACCATTATAAGACTATTAAGACGGAGATGGCCCACTGCAGTTCTGCGGCCTGCCCTGGCCTCCCCTCCAGCTTGTCTCACACCATGCACTCTCTCATATGTGGGCTCTGCTCAGTCCCACATATTTGCTCCGCTCCAACCAAACACAGGGCCTTTGCACATGCTCTTCCCCCTGAAGGAAATGTACTTCCCACCTTCTTCAACAAGCTAACTCCCACTTACCTTCTGGAATACAACTCCAGTGTTTTTCAACAAAGCCTATGTTGGGGTTTCAAATCACTGTGGACCTCCTGTCTGTGGTCATTCCCTAAGGTGTGAGCTCCAGGGAGGAGGGGACAGGTTTGTGTAGCCTCGGCACCTAGATGGTGCCTGGCACATACAGGGAGCCCAACAAATTCTTGTCTAGTAAACGGACAGACAGATGACCTTGACCAAAGACAGCAGGGAGCTGGAAGGGGAGAGGTCTGCAGGAGGGGACCCCAGAGTGAGTGGGCAGTGGGCTGGGAGAACTTACATGGTGGACAGGGACACAAGCGTGGTAAAGGCTCCAGGGGTGATGGTGGTGATCCGATTGTCATAGAGGGAGAGCAGCCTCACTGCACTCAGGCCGGCAAAGGTGTCGTTGCTCACACAGCTGATCAAGTTACTCCTCAGCATCCTACAGGGAGGGGTGACGAGGGGCACAGGCGTTACCCTTTCCTCCCCCAAACTGCAGTGATGTGTGTGTGTAGGTGGGACGCATTTGCCAACCCCAACCCCAGGCTGGCCGTGCCGCTCAGCTGCGTCCTGTGACAGCAGGGCCTGGATCCCCATTGAAGCTGCATGTAACTGTGTGTACATTCTTGCTTATGCATGCTTTATTTATCTGAAGCATGTGTCATGTACATATATGTGCATATTTATTGCGTGGTTGTTAGTATGTGCATGTATATTTCTGGGAGGAGAAGGGAGAATCAAGAAGTGTTCATGGACATCAGCTTGTGTGTATGCGTGTGTGCTTGTATGTCTATGCTTGTTTGTACACGTGTTTATATGCACGCTGTATGTGTCATTTTTAGAATCGTGTCTATGTCTGTGTTTGTGGGTAAATGTCACTGTGTGCCTCCTCCAGCATGTTTCTGTCATGAATCTGTACACATCATGTATGATAATGTCAATATAACGCACACACATACATGAGAGTGAGTGACTGAGTGGGGGGTGTGTGTGTTGGGGCGCTCAGCATGCTAAGTTCTATCCCTTCTGGAGCTGGGCGACGTCTGGTGACTCTGGCTCCAGGAAGAAAGGGATTCACCAGGCCGAGACAGAGCCCGGGTCCCACCAGCCTTCACAGTCCATCTCTAATTCCCTGCCCTCCCACCTCCCTCTGGGCCTCGGGCCGGGCCCCGCCCGGGTGCTCACAGGGTTTTGAGGCCGCTGAGGCCACGGAACATGCGCCCGTGCACGGTCTCCAGCTGGTTCCCTGTCAGCATCAGCTCCTGCACGCTGGCCGCTCCGTCGAAGGTGCCCTCTCGCACTTCCTTGATCTTGTTGTTACTCAGGTTTCTAGAAGGAAGGGGCAGAATGGGGGAGAATCAAGGGGAGCAGAGCGGCAGGGTGCAGAGAGGGATGGGTTGTGGGGGAAGCTCGGTCTCCGGCGCCGGGACATTTGGTCTTCATCTGTGCCCCGGGCGGGGGGACTCCAAGCCCCACACAGCGGGGGCTGCCTTTGTGAAACTGACCGCATGGTCAATGGGCGAATGGATAAAGAAAACATGGTGCACACACACAATGGAACACTACTCAGCTGTAAAAAAGGATGAAATCCTGTCACTTGCAGCAACATGGATGGAACTGGAGGTTATTATATTAAGTGAAATAAGCCGGGCACAGAAAGACAAATGTCACATGTCCCACTCACATATGGGAGCGAAAAAGGTGGATCTCATGGGGGTAGAGAATAGAAGGACAGTTAACAGAGGCCGGGAAGGGTGAGCGGGTGGGGGATGAAGAGAGGTTGGTTAATGGGTGCGAAAATGCCATTAGATAGAAGGAATAAGGTCTAGTGTTCCGTAGCACAGTAGCGTGACTACAGTTAACAACGATACCGTATATTTCAAAACAGCTAGACTTGAAATGTTCCCAATACAAGGAAATACTAAATGCTCGCACTGATGGACATCATCAATACTGATTGATCATTATACATTGTACGCAGGTATCAAAATATCACGTGCACCCCGTAAATACGGACCATTATTATGTATCAATAGAAAAGAAACAGACTTGTGTGGGATTTGAAGTTTTTTTCTGTGTAATCATCTTTTCAACGCCCTGGGGGACTGGTAGATTTAAAATAGTGATTCTCAAATTTACTTTTTCTCTTTAATAGATATTCTCACTGAGCAGTGATTCTCAAGAGGAAAGCAGGAGAAAAATATAAAGTGTGCTTCCCCCTCCTTGGGAGCAGGGCATCTGTGGAACTTCTAGCTCTCTGACTACTTGAGAATCTCTGATATAAATAAATGGACACGTTCTAGTTACTATTTGCTGAATACTGACTATGACTAGGTACCATGTGAGGATGTGACCAACGCAATCACATTAAACCCTCGAAACAATGCCCATCAGACAGATGTTATTACAGCCCCATTTTATGGATGAGAGGACTCAGGTTCAGAGAGATTAAGTAACTTGCCCATAGCCCACAGCTGAGAAAACTGGGATTTTAAGCCAGGTTTTCTGGCACATAAAACGTGCCCCAGTGAACAACATCTTTCATAAGTGAATATTCCTTTGGTGATGTGGATACTCCCTCCCTTGTATCACCGCTCTGCAGAATTCAAGAGTTGGGGTGCTGTATTTCCTTCTCATGAGCTCGGTGCTATCAAGCCCTCAGCACTGCGCTTTCCGATTCTGCCCGAGCTTGGCGAGCAGGCCCTCCCCTCTGGCGGCCAACGCCGACACCACGCCACAGGCCTCACGAGACCGAGAGACCCGAATAGCAGGCAGATCCCGGGAGCCATTAGCACAGCGAGTCCCCAGTTCCCTCTGGTGGGTGAGGGCAGGGGCTCCCATGGACCACCCAAATGTCCAGGCCTGGAAGACCCCCCTTCGCCGGGTGGGTGAACCGAAGGTGACGGTGTTTACACAAGCTGAGGAAGAATCCGGCCTCGTGAGCCAGCAGCCTGATCGGGGAAACTGCATCGGTGGAGGCGGAGCCTGAGCACACGCAGGCGTTAGAATGCGCAGGCGCACAGAGAAGGAGCACGTGCTCCATTCGCTGTGTGTGGGGGGTTACTGAGGCCTGGGAGGGGGAGGGCCCCGTCTGGGACCATACCACGTCCCTAATATGAGCTCTGTCTGGGCTGACCTATACCAACCCCCGGGAGTGAAGCCTCCCTGGGGACTGACTTGGAGCAAGTGACAGAACGGGGGCACTCGCTCAATGCAGGCCGCCTCCCTCTTCCCAAAGAGGCACCGAGCCCCAAGGGGCGGCAGTGCCCGCGCTCGTGGGCAGGTGTGGAGGAGACAGTCGGTGCCTCGGTTCTGTGTCTCGCACCACCTGCCCCCTTTCTGCCCATCGTCCGGCCTATTCTCTCTCCTTCCCGTCCTGCCAAGAAAACGGGAGCAAACGCTCCCCCGAATCCCTCTCCTGAGGTCTGGGGAGTCAGGAGACTCCTGAACTGGACTTCCATTCCTGCTCTCCTTAAACGCAGCCAGTTTCCTTACAAATCCGGGCAGCCTGGTCTGGGATAACCCAGGAATGACGGGAACGCACTAGGGAGATTGCAAATTATCCCCAAATTAGACATGGGAAAGAGATAAAGACTCTCCCAGTAGCTATAACTCACCCAAGTGCCGGAGGAGCAGGATTCTGCTCCCGAGAGTTGGGCTTCTTGGGGGATTCAAGTACAAGGGACGCGCAATGAAGATGAGTTAGAGCAGCTATGAAGTGGGAGGGTTCCCATTTCCTGACATCTGTTTCTTTAAATGAGCAAAATTAACATCACATTACTGTACGGGTTATGCATTGGATTTCCTCAGGCTGGGAGAATGGAAAACAGAAGGAGAGTAAAAAGGCGGGGATAGAATTTTCTAGAAGAGCCGGCTGCTGTTCTCTCTCCATCCATCAGGGCGCTGGCTGGAGGACAGGGAGGCAGCTGGGGCAAGCACTCCAGAAGTGAAATGAGCACACAGAGGTGGGGTAAGAGCTCCATTCACTCTCAGGGAAGTATCTTCCTTATGATGTCCCAGATCCCGGGAAACCCCAAAAGGAGAAGAGCCACCCAGAGGGCCTCTCTCCATCTCTGTCTCTGCAGACCTGCCTGAAGGAAAACTGCACCCTCACAGCCTTGACTCTGATGAGGAGGGGGTAGTCTTACAGCTAAGAGGACCAGCTTCAGAAACTCCCATCCCAGGCCCAGGGTCGGTGCAGAGGGGTCTCAGCTCCCTGCCTCTGCAAGTGGCCAGGCGCACCTTACAGAGCCCGCTCTCACTCTTCCCCAGAAAGGCCGAGGCTCTGCAGGCTGGGGATTCATCTGGCTACTTTTGGAACGCCTGAGGTCCACAAACCAAGCCTCGGCCTCTCCCAGGTCCATGGCTCTCCAGGGTTATAGGACAGCCCAATAACCCTGGCAACAGGGAAGAGCCCAGTCCCAGATGGAAATGCAGTGGGGAGAGAGCTATGTGGATCATTCTGGAAATGGGGGCCACTGGGTCATGACTGGGCACATGCTCTGGCTCATTGTCAGGATGGGGAGATCCTGTCCACCCTCTCAGGGACCTCTCCCTCCTTCTCGTGGAAATTCTGTTTCAAGCTGGGGTTGCAAGCTCAGGTGACCACAGGAAAGTGACTTAGCGGTGACCAGAAGCAGGCCGAGTGGGGACCAAGGTGACCAGCAAACACATGTCCCATCCAGGGGGGCAGCTTCTCCCCAGCTTAACTCCACTGGAGCCATTTGGATATGTGGGAGCAGCTCTGCCAGTCATTCGATGCTCCAAAATATGCCAGAAATCTGGATTTCTTTTCTGTTGTGTGTGAAAACTCTTAATTTTTCAAAGTGGGCAACTGATTATTATTAAAAACACCATTTTTATTAAGGGCACCATTATTATTAAACCACTACCAATAAATCCAACTGTGTGCACCTGATTTTGGTCAGAGGCCTACCAGTGTTCAGCCTCTGGCTGAGAGTCTTCCTTAGCATAAGATCCCACCTGGAAGCTCACCTGAGAGGTTGTACAGGTGTTGTGAATGTGACATCATTGAAACGCTGCATTGCGTTGCTGTGGCGCTAATAACCCTTTGCAATAACCCAGTGCATGCTTTAGTGTGCAACCCTTAGCTCGAGTGACACTCATAGAAGTCCCAAGAAGGAGAGGCGTAATTAGCTTCATTACTTAGTTCCACAGGTAAGGGCACAGAGGTTCGGAAAGGCAGAGCAGAGTCTAACCACCTGGCTCTGCTCATGCTCCCTTGCCCAGGAGCCCAGTAAGGGCAGATTCAAGACCAGGTAACTCTAGGGCCCCAGCCCCACAGTCCTTGAAGAGGCTTGGCAGGCCCAGGCCTGGGCGCTGTTGGTTTTAATAACCACTCTGCTGGGCAGAGATCCAGACTGACCCACCACCGCCATGGAGGTGCAGGGGTGGTGACGGGTCCCGGTGCACAAGGGACCATCTTTACTTGACAAAAAGAGTTGCTATCCAGTTATCTTAAATCAGTGGTTGCAGCCGGTGGCCTTGAGGCCTGGATTTCCCCATCGGGTCATGTGGTAGGCTGGCTAGTGCTATATGTATGGATTTATGCACACACACACACACACGCACCGTGCACACTCAGGGGGCGTGTGCATCCGTCCGCCAGCTAACCTGCTCTGTCACCCTCCTGGCTGTGCCACTTGACTTTTGACAAGTGACTGTCCGTGTCTGAGCTTCCTCATTTGTAAAATAAAGTAGTCTCAGAGCTTTTTGGTTGTCCCTGGCGAGGGCTAAATGGACGAGCGTCGGCGCTGTCTGGCACAGAGTGTTCAGCCCGCGTTAGCCGCTACCCTTTATTGTTATTTGTGTGGCTTTGCACCTAGCTGCTTCCCACATTGAGCTACCCCTGGCTCCTGAAAGGGTCTGCGTGTGCAACCCTGTTTGCAATATATAAACTGCCACTTGGGGGCACTCAACCCGGGGGCCCTCTCCTGTCTTCCTGTACCCTCTCTGCCCAGTACCACGCCCAGACCACACGCCACGCCTTTTTTTTTTTTTTTTTTTTTGTGCAGCTACAGCTATAGGTTCTGGAGAGGCCAGGTCTTTCGTCTCTATTTGCTCACACTTACTTCTGATCCTCATCATGACTCACAAGGAAGATGGATTTATTTCTGCCACGTAAGTGATGAAACTGAGGCTCAGAAAGGCTAAGGACAGTCCTAGGGTTACACAGCTGGGAGGGATAAAGCTGAACTCAGAAGGAACGAGGCCTGTCTGCCCGTTTCCCCCACCTCTGGATTTCTGGCTGCTCTTAAGAAGTGGGAATATTTGGCAGCCGTGAGCTTTATTCCAACAAGACAAACATTGGGACGAGCCAAGTGACTTCTGCCCCTTTTGATGAGCTCTGGGCCCACATTTTGCCACAGTTCCCATTACTCCCTTTTGTGGCTTGGTTGCTGAGGCTGGGAGTTGCTTGCAACTTATCTTGTGTTTGTGCTACTGCTTTCCTGGGTGTACAGAAATAGTTCACTATACATGTCCCTATCAAAACTGGGAAGATGAAAGATAGACCTGAGGTGCTTGAGTTTCACTTAAAATGAGAGAGTTCCTATTTCGTTGTGGAAGCAAAGACGGCCCGATCCTGTTTACTAGGCAAACATGCACTCAGCCAGCTCGGCCCATCCCAACACCTGCCTCACATCCACAGGCATGTAAGTTTCTGTCCTGAGGTTAAAAACAAAATGTGCGTTTCTCTGGTTTGAATTAAAAAGGACAATCCCGGGAGGTGGTGCGAGGTGTTTGTGCTGGGTCCCTGAAGCTAGCAGGTGCAGGAGCTCAGCGACAGCTACGATCCCCACCAGGATCCATGCGCCCCTCTCCATGCTGTCCCCTTAGGGTGCTCCCCACCACTTCCAGCTACCCACGGCCACTGGGGCCATGGGCAAGGTAGTGGCTGCAAGCAGGGAGGAAGGGAGGAGGCCTGAGTAGCACCAGTGACATCCAGATGCTACACAGGGCCCAGGAGGTCTCTGTCCTCCTTGCCTGCAGGGGACCGATGGGTAGGAGTGGAAAGAACAAGAAGAAAGTAAGGAGGTACAGTTCATTCTCATTATTCTTGGTTATTGCTATCTCTGAGACTGCTGGGAACACTGAATTGGTGAACACCGAACCATTGCTCCTAGGGGCAATACAGGGTTAGGGTCCCACGAGCCTCTGGTCACGATATTTTCATCAACCCATCAATACATAACCTCGCTTTTTTTGTGTGTTTCTGATCAAACACACCTTATTTAATATATATTGCTGATACATTAACATTGAATTCACAGCAAACAGCACTGTAACTCCTACCTGAATGAAGCTCGTCTAATGCATATGCTTTATCCGTAAGGCAAAGGGCCTTCTTGTGTTTAGGCTCACTAGACAGAACTTCCACGCTGTGCTAGGGGCCATTTTAAACAGAGAAGTCACCAACAAAAAGCACAACCATGCAAAATAGACGGCACTAAATAAACCTTGAAAGGGACACTTGTTTACAGCATGGAGCTCAAACAAGAAGGCAGAGTATCGCCCTGTTCAACCTCGGCTGGGAACATGCGTGTAGGCACACGGCCTGCTTCCCAGCAGAGGCCATAGCAGGGCTCGGGCGGAGCATGAGGGGGGCTGGAGGCAGACGCCAGTGCCCTGGTTCCTGTAGTCTGGAACACACACCCCAGCCGGAGAGCAGAGGCTGCCGCCAAGTTGCTGCAGTGGACTTACATTTTCCGCAGGTTGGGCAACTTCTTGAAGATACCCGTGGCCTCTAGGACAGATATCTCGTTGTCGTTCAGTCGCCTGTGTAGGAAGCCAGACGATGAGGTCGGGGGTGAGCTGTGGACAAGCCTCCTCCTTAGCTGCCCTCTACTTGCCATACCCCATCCCCGCTCTGCCCCCAGCTTCTGCTGAGTTGCTGCCTGGACCTCACACCTGGCAAAGGTCCACATAACCACGCGACACCTCAGTGGCTGCCCCATCAGCACGACAGGGAGAGGAGGCATATGTGAATGGGGTGGAAAGAGAGAGAAAATCAGCCTCGTCCTCCTAGAGGAAGCCCCTTTGACTAGTGTGTAGTGGACTTTTTGAATACCCTGCATAGGCACGATTTTTCTTTTTTTTTTGCACCCACTCAATTATCATGGATCTGCCTTCATTTTGTGGGAGTACCAGTGGCAACTTAAAACCCCCAGGAAGGCTTCCCCAGGGTCTCCCAATACTCCAAGCCCCTCAGCTCCTTCTGACCACTTCTCTCTACCAGGGCCAGCTCAGGGACTGCACACTTGACACTCACGTGTGCTCAGGGCGAGCGGGAGGGCAGGGACAGCCATGCCTTGCTACGTCCTGTGGTGACTTGTGAGGTCAGAGAACAGTAGTGATAACGGGGAACACGACCGTTCATCCAGGGCTTACTCCGTGCCAGGGCTCATGATGAATTCTGTGCTTGCATTTTCTTTCTCAATCTTCCCAACCACCCTAGGACCTAGGCATTACCACCTCCATTGCACAGTTAGGAAACTGAGTCTTGGATCTGATAAAAAACTTGCCCAATGTCAGAAGGACTGGAGGAGACAGATGTCAGCCCACATGCTGTGCCTCACCCTTCGCTAGGCTATAACGCTTTAGCTCTTCCTTTTTTGGATAAACCAACATGTCCCTTTATTAGTACGGCTAATTGGAGGTTCAGATACATTGAACCATTCTAGTTGTTTTCTCTCTTTAGCACAATTGTTTATTTAGCATCCATCTTTCTGGCTATACTGTAAGCCCCATAAGGCCTGGCGGGGACTATCTGCTTTGCTTATTGTAGAAACTGGTGGGCCAGGCACGGTGGGTGTTCAGAAAGCACTGTAGCATGAATGAACGAACTGTCTGCCAGCAAGCTGTCCATGGGGATCCCTGGATGTCTGTCCTCAGACCAGTACATAGAAGACAGGAAATGCACAAGTGACAGAGCCAGGAGGGGGTCACCTCTAGGACACCCTGCCCGGGCTGGCTCAGGGTGACCAGGTATGTGTGGGGAGGAGTAGTGAGATCACACCGGGGCTGGACTTACAGGTCGGTGACGTATTCAGGGAGGTGGCTTGGGATGCGGGCCAGCTTCTGGTTGGAGCAGTCCACGATGGTGCCCTCGCAGCGGCACTTCTCGGGGCACACGAGGTCCATGAAGCACTCGCTGCTGAACCTGCTGCGGTAATCCTCGGAGCCTGGGCAGGGCCAAAGAGGGGGCGTCAGCATCACCCGAGTCCTGAACAGGGCTGGAGGTTTCGGGGGGTGCAGGTGGGGAGGCAAGAAGGGCTGGACAAGTTGGGCGCTGGGGGTGCTGGGGGGAGTCAAGTGACAGACACAGCATGGCCTTCACTGTTTGGCCACCTTGCTGGCGCTCTCCCTGTCCCCAGCCCGCTGCCTCCTATTGGGTCTTTGTCCCTCATCACTGTCTGTCCTCAGGGAAACCCAGCTGGAGATCTGTGGGCTCTCACACTTCTGTGGGTCACAAATCTTTTTGAGAAGCTGATGAAAGTAATGGATATTCTCCTTGGGGAAATGCTCCCAGGCACATGTGTACAGAATTCGGCCTACAATTTTACGACACCTATCATCCACGGGCGCTCTAAATGTTGATGAAAATCTAAATAACGAGATTTCGATGGGACTTTGATGGGTCCTCTATTCCAGAGAAGAGGAATAAGGTATGGGTAAGGGGTCGCAGACTCAATTGTCTTCAGGCCCCAGCAGATAACAGTAGGAGTGAAGGCCAAGCATGTAGCAATAAATGACCATCCACACCTGGCTTCAACACCGGGCAGACAGTGACGAGGTTCGAAGACCTGGGAAATAGGAGCCCACAGCTTTAATGCTTGGGAATTCAGCTCACGGTTTCCTGTTATTCTTTTTTGTTTTGTTTTTTGTAAGAGAAGCCAGATGTTTAAACAATATCAGTAATAAAATTTAAAACACTGTGAAGACAAACAAAATGCATCCAAGGGTCAGATTTGGCCTCTGTCTTAGAAAGTTCTGTTTAACTATGGGGAAAGGTCTGCTCCAAGGAGCTAAAAGTTGAAGCTCAGATTTACTTTTTTGGAATTGAATTTCTTTCGAGGTTGCACAGTAATGGTAATAGGACCAATGGTCTGACGTCTCTGAGAGATGCCCAGGGGCCCGCTTTAATGATCAGAAGTGACCTCCTGGCACCCAGGCAGACACTCATGTGGCCATGAAATCACTCCAGAGGTAACTGGGAGCTCTGGTTCTCCTACCACACACGAGCTCATCGATGGGCTGGGTCTTCCTTCTCCCCTCACCCTCAACATTTCATTAGCACAATACTAGGCACAAAGCGAGCACTCGGTACACATTTGTCCAATGCGGGGTGGGGTGTCACTAGCACCTGAGTGTCCTGTACGTAGTTGGGACGTATCTCAGAGAACGGGAACGTTATCTGCCTGCTTAGCTCGGGAGGCATCACCCTGGTGATCTTACTGCGTCAGGAGCGACACAGGGCGTCGGCAGTTGGGTTTTTAGCAGCAGAGGGCACGGGTTTGTCCAGGCCTTGCCACTTACCAGCCTCCGTCTCTCCACATGGAAAATGGGAATCAAACAGCTTCCCCTGTCTCGCAGGGGCTATTGTGAAGATGCGAGTAAGATCACGGAGGTGAGCGCCTCCGGAAAGGGTCACGGGATGTACGGATGCCTGTGATTCATTTGGCATCTCGGAGGCCACTAAAACATCAGTGTAGCTAGTGGTAATAGCTGCCAGTTACTGAACATGTATTCTTCCAACTGCAAAGGGGTGATACCATGTAATCCTCGTGATGCTCTCAGGTTATGATAACTCCATTTTACAGATGAGGAAACTGAATCCCACGGGCCACCCGGTCGGGGCAGAGGGATGAACCCAGGTAGGCTGCTTGCAGGATCCACATGATTAAGCCTATGCCTTACTGTGGATGTGCTTTCCCCAAACCTTTATCCCAGTCCCCGTGGGAATGACCATAAAGCCGGACTTGGTGGAGGTGGATTGCACGGGATGTTTTCCTGCAGTGGCCTATGGTGAGGCAGGAAGCAGATCTCTCCCACCCTCTTAGCTGCTCACCCCTTGGATTGTCTCCCTGTGGAAATCCCTGATTGGAAATGAACTTGTTGGGTCTCGGATTCAAAGTGACACCAGCTACCCTTAAGACAGGGAGTCCGAAAACTGGTCCTGCCCTCCTTTCCCTCTCTGCTCCCTCCCGCCCCTCCTTCATCTCCTCCTCCACCCTCAGGCTTGAATGAGCAAATCTGTGTCCGTATCCCCACGGTTATGCACGTGGTTTCCTGGTCCAACGTATCACGCAAATCTCTGGCCTTGGCTTGCCAGCTACTGCCCCCTGAATAACTCTGACCTGGACCATTTTCCTCAGGACACATCAGCGTGCTGAGTCCCGGGCGAGTTTCATTTTGCAAATGCTGCTGGATGCCTACCCTCTCTCGTTCCCTGCCCGTGGACCTACCCAGCGATGGCATGAAGGGGCATTTCGCACATACACGTAGACATTTCCTTCAGTCCCTGTGTATGATGGGACCCTTGCAAAGCAAAGGAGTTCTGACTGCTGATCAAAGGCAGAAAGACAGGAGGGGGCACACTTTGCTCTGCCACACGAAGAGCCCGCAGGCGTGCGCCGGCTGGGCGGTGGCTGGGGACAGCCGCCTATTAAATGCACTTTTGTTTAATCAAGGTGAGAGAGTCTGTAGTTAGCAGGAATCGCTCTCAGTAGTATAGTTAGATTATAACTGGCGGACCTCTGCAATGGAGCCGCTGACCCATTTTAATGAAATGATTTTGCAATTAGATTTGATGGACTAATGTGTTCTTTCCAATATTTCTCCCCCTGCTGTTTTTGTTATTGCCCTGGTTTGTAATAACGAGGGGGTCGGAATGTGATATTTTATAGGAGTGGGAGCCAGAAATGTTAATAACGGCGTATGTACACAACCGAAAAAGTTTGTTCCCCGTCACTGCCAGCCCGAAATGCCATCTCTGTCACTTCATATTTCATTACCGAAACTACCCGGGGTTTCTCGGAGCCATTTGTTATGCCTAATGCTCATAACTACCCAAAAGTATTTTTAACTTTTCCAGAGCTTTAAAAGTCAATTTCAATCTCTATGCATATTTGTCACTGCCAGAAATACTTAGTAGGAGAGGACCAACTGCAAAAGGCGGCTGTTGCTTCTCTTTGGGACGAGTTCAGACAGGAGGGACCCTGGAGGATTTGAAGGACCATAAAACTCAACCTCGGTGGAGACAGGCCTTGGAAGAGCTGATGTCACCTGGCATTTTGCCTGCTCCTGCCCCTGGAGCCCTCCTCCCCTTTCGCGGGCAGCCCAGAACAACGACACTTGGTATGTGATCACAGACAAGCTTTAATAGACGGAGGTGGGGGTAGGAGGTGCAAATCCACAGAAACACGACTTTATTATAAATCCCTGCCCTGCGGCCACTCCCGAGAGGAACGTATGTCACAGGTGGGTGGTCAGGGGTTGGGGCACGAAGGGGGCCAAAGCTCTCCTTCTTTGGATGGACTTGGCTGGGTTGGGGTCAGAGGCCAACGCCAGGCCCAGGATGGCTGCTGCCATTAGCAGTCTGCACTTTGTGTCATCTTTTGGGCAACCAGTCTGTTGACTGGAAGTCACAAATTCATCATTATCTGATCAGCATGAACCTGCCAACTCACATGTCCAGAGTTCTCTCTACTCCCAATATCCCTAAGATGGGTGGGATGAAAGAAGTGAGGGGAGAAGCAGAAAGAGGAACTGGGGGGAATGTGAAGGCTTGTCAGGGCTCATCAGCTTGGAAAGAACGTGATGTGACCAAGCAAAGGGTCACATGTGATGGAGGGAATCTAGGGAACTCTGGCAGGCACACAGTATCCACTCTGGGCGAGGCTGGGGACCAGCCATCAGTGCCTGGAAAGCACTGCTTCACTGAGAGTTTGGGGACCAGTTGGGCAGGGCGCTTCCTAGCGAGCTGTCCCCATCTGAGTCTGTTACTAGACCAGCCATCTGCCTCAAAGCAGAGGGAAATGCCCACGGCTGGTGGCTGGTGCCACCGGGTCACAGCCTGCTGCTGCAGGACCAGGAAGGCACCACTGTGGACCCACTCCCAAAGGCCTGGCCCCCGCAGGGCGGGGCAGTGCCAGGGAAATCAGAATGCCCCCCTCTGTAAGGAGCAAAAGGGAATTTCTCCAGGTTGAGGATTTGCTCTGTACAGACGGGATCTTGGTCTATTTATGCTGGAGGGGAACTGCCATTTAAATAGTGCTTTTTCTCTTTCTTGCTCCAGTTATTTGAAAGGGAGCATTCAAAAAATGTTCACCTCCCTATCAACTCAAGATTTAAAAAATGTTCTAATTCAAGGCCATGGGACTGTCCATAGCTGGGAAGGCTGGGTATGCCAGCAGTAGAGCACGGCCACTTTGCAGTCAGATGACCCCGGGCGAATTAGTTAACCTTTCTGGGCCTCAATATCCTTATCTGTAAAATGGGACCTAGAACGTTGTAAAAAACAGTTCCCTGGCCTGTATGGTAAGCACCCAACGTATGTTAAGAAAGTTTCAGAGAGGCAAAGTCTCCCCCTTGCCCGGCAGTGGTTGGCCCCAGCTCTGAGGGGCAATCTGAGGGAGGGGAGACAGCAAGTCACACCTCATGACAGGAGCTCAGAGCCCAGCTCCTAGTTCTCAGCCAGGCTGTGGTTCCCACCTCCGCCCTCTCTCAGGGGGCAAGACGCGGACTCCCGGGCAGGAATCAACAACAATCTTCTAGTTACACTGGCTCTAGGATTTATCATGAAGCAAGCAAAATAAGAGGCACCAAGATCCCTCTCTTTATTGTCTGAGACAGCAGGCTTTGCCCCATCCCCCGCCCCGTCCCCCGGCACCTCCGTGCTAGCTGTGCCTTTCAAGGTCAAGGAGACAAACTGGACTTTTGGCCTCATGGGGTTCAGGGCCAAAGTTTCCACAGGGAGTGAGGCTCAGTTTCAGAGGGAGCCTCAGGTTAACTCCTACGTCTGGGACTCGCGCCAGTTTCATCCATTCTCATGCTCACATTTGTTTCAAATGAAGTGGATACCAGCAAAGGTGGTGGGGGGTCACAAGCGGTATGGAGTCCCCTCTGGGTTAGCCACCACTGGGGAAAAGGGCCTTGGGCTGGGACTCTCCCACGCAGCAAGGGGGCACACGACTCAGGTAGGCTTGTTCCCTTCCAACAGGAGATGATGCACAGGATTTCTGAGCTCGGATCTAGCTGTTACTCCTTGTCTGGCATCCAGGCTAGATGTGGGGGAGGGCGACTCCATTTTGGGTGGGAGGTGTGGATACCGATCTCAGCTTGGCCCCACCGTGCTTCTCCACACCCGTTTCACCCTGTGTCTGAGTCCTTCGACACTCCCACCCTCCTGCCCTTTGTGAGTTGAGACTGGGAGAGGTGGGTCTGGCAGGTGGTGGGCTGCGGTGCTCCAGAGCAGAGGAGAGGTGTCCAGCGGTGGTGGCGGTGGCGGCGGGCCATGCTGCAGGAGAGCACGGTGCTTTCCGCGGTGCTTGACAGAACCATGTTCCGTTTCCATCGTTCCACCACATGGTTAGATCAAGCACAAAGGAAAGCCCCGCGGCGACTGGTCAGAGTCAAGGTCAGGAAGCAGCGTCAGAGAGAGGACAGGAGCGCTCAGAGGAAGCAGCGTGGAGAAGCGGAAACCGGAGCAGGCCCCACTGAGCGTGATTAGTACCAGGAGTGGGGTTCCACTGGACGCTTCCGAAGACAGGAGCCCCACTGCCCTCGTGCCCCGCCCCAGGGGAGACACAGGAGGAAGGGAGAAGAATGGGTGGGATCATTGGACACCCATACTCAGGAGCATCAGGACAGGGTGGATCCTTCCCAAGGGAATGAAAGGACACTCAGATGTCTGTGGTCCTATCTTAGGCCTGAACTGAGCCTCCAGACTTCATCCAATCACACCAATGGGTCTGACAAGACATCAAACTCAGCAAAGCATCATCTGCATGCTTTGCAACATAGTGCCAGTCCCAACGGCTGAGTGGTTCTATCAGCGTCCATTCCTCTATGCCCTTAAATCAAGAGACAGGGGTCTAGCAAAGCTGCGATGCTCTTTTTGGAAAAGAAGCCCCCTTGTGACATTTCACAATTCAGGCGTCTCCTCAATAACCGTCAGGGTCCCCAGAAACCCTCCGGCTCATGTTCAGCCCAGATCATTTAAGGCAGAGTAGAGGAGGCGTGTGGCGTCAAAAGAAAATACATCTCCCTAGCTAGAGAAAGAGAAGCAAAGCCAAATGGGCCTTCGGTGTGGGGCTGAGAACCCTGACTTTCGCAGAGATGGTGGCCAGTGCCTCTCAGTGAGCGACGTTTTTCAGACTAAGAGAAGGAAGGAAGTGGAAGGCAAGTGATCCATGCGAGGGGAAGAAACCTAATTTTAGGGTCCTTCTTGATTTCCTGATCTCTTCTTTGGCTAGGAATCACGGGAGTGGGTGGGACTGACTGACAACCACTGTCTGGGGTGCCAAGGGTCCAGGTGAGGGTGCCCCGTTTTTATAGTCCCAGCTGTGAGAGATCGCGGCAGTTTTCACACACCTGCTGACTTGGGACTTCCTCCCACATGGCAACGGGCTGGAGATGTGTGCACCTCAAAGAGACGACAGCCAGGGCCAGGTGACCGAGACCCTCCCTGCCTGACCTCTGACATGAGGGCCAGGGTCACCATTCCTCCACAATGTATTTTTGGGACTGAGTTTGTTGACAAGATGGTCTTAGCATCTTGACAGTGCACAGGCTGTCTGCAGCGATGGCCCAGTTAGGAAGAGCTGGGCCACAGTGCTGGGGCTGGCCCCTCCTCGTTCCTCAGCCCTCACCTTTTACTCACCAGAGCCAACCATGCCATCTACACTCAGCTCCACTTTGACACCCA
Organism: Propithecus coquereli; assembly: GCF_000956105.1. Classification (NCBI taxonomy): domain Eukaryota; kingdom Metazoa; phylum Chordata; class Mammalia; order Primates; family Indriidae; genus Propithecus; species Propithecus coquereli. Next base: position 237,236 of record NW_012148631.1, read on the forward strand.
GACATGCAGGGCTCTGTGAACACTCCGGTTCTGGGATTTGGTATTTGAGTTTGATCAGCACCTCAGTACACACGCAGCAAAAATTCATCCCTTTTGTGCAGACCCCTCCCCCAGCCCACCAAGCCTTAAGATGTCATTTTCCTCATCCTTGCTTTCCTTCTACAAAAGGCAACGGAGGGACCAGGCAGGGGTGGAGGCGGAAAGGGGGTAAATTGTCAGGAATCTTCACAGTATGTCAGAAGTCCTAGGTTTTGGATCTTGCCCTGAAAATAATACCTATACCTTAGATAAGACTTCTCCACTATATGGTCCTCAATTTCTTCATCTCCAGAGTAAACTGGGTGACCTTTGAGGTCTCCCAAATTCCGTAATTCCCTAAGCCCTATCTTGCTGTTTGCCATCTTTGGACACATTGCATCACCACCCTCTGGACTCTCCAACAAGAGAGTTTCTTCTCTCGCAAAGCGGGGAGGCACGAGGGAAGACAGACAGCTCCCTGCAACTGCTACATGCTCCCCAGGGATGAATGGGCCTGGGTCCCAGGCGGCCAGACGGCACCTTTTCAGGAGCACTCAATCTGATGGTCAGATTACCCCAGCGGACAGCATCCAGCCCTAAACGGCTCTTGCTGCCCAGGGCGGCGGATGCAGCTGACGGAGAGAGGCAGACACCAGACAGCTGGGGAAGCAGACGCCCTGCCTAAGGAGTGGCTTTACGCATTGCTGGAGCAGCCCTCAAATTGGCTCCTAATTACATCAGCTGGCTTTTCATTGGGGGTGCTTTTAGGGGAAAGTAAAACGCAGAGTTATTATCTGTCAAATCCAGTCTGTGTCACCTGCCCTCCTTCTCTCTTCTGGAGCTTCCTGGAAACACACGGCTTTAGATCTATGGTTCTGGTATCACCCAAGGCCAAGCAGGTCTGGGCTCTGGCGTTTCTCAAAGCCAGGGCCTTTCGAGTTCAGCAGCAGCTCTCTCAGCCACGTAAAATTAAAGCACAGTGAGTGCTATCTGTCAGGCTCAGCACAGCTCCAAACGTCTCTACCTTTATAGGAATAATCTTTCTGCTTAGTATTATTATTATTATTTTTAAAGTTCTTTAGACAGGGTCAATCCAAGAGTCAAACCCAGCCCCTTCCCCTGTCTGTGTTTTTTATTTCCAACCACTCCTACTCCACATAAAAGCAGCCAGGATCCTGCAAATGCAGAGGTAGGTGGGTCGACAGGCAGGTAGGTAGGTGGCGGCAGAGCCAGAGTTAGAACTCAGCTCTACTGTTTCCTAGGTCCACTTTCTATTTCCTCTTTCTCCTACTTAGATGTTTCTACACTGCCACCCCCAATCCCAGCCCACAGCCATTCCCAGGCAATCGCCCAGATTGTGTTCCTGGGAGATGCCGGTCCTCGAACCCCAGGCTGACTCCATCCCTGCTCTGCGGTCCAGGGCCTCGGCACCAACCCGGGGGTCCAAGATATTGACAGGACACTTACGAGACCCAGGGGTGGGGGCTGGCAGGCGTATCCTGCCCTCCTCTGACTCTCGCTGCCCCTCTTCTTGGGCACCACGGCTTGGCAGAGCAAATTAACTCAGCCCTGGCCAAATGGGTGGGAAAGGAGGGAACGAGCCTGGTGTCAGTCATGGGGAAAGGCTCTGGGAAAGGATGGTTGTCTATCAGGTGACAGCTCTGGGCTGGGAGGAGATTTTCTTCCCAGAGATGCTGCCAGGCCCAGAAAGGAACCTAAGGAAACAGTTGAGGGGGTGGGGCCATGAGATCCGGAGTGAAGTCATTCAGACAGGTACAGCTCCTTCCCAAATACTCCTTCTCTCCTAGATGCTGTGTGGGGTTGAGGAGCGAGCCGGACCTGAGGTCCAGTCCTGCCTCCACTGTCTGCTGGCCTGTGATCTCGGGGTGCCCCTTCACCTCTGAGCCCTCGGCTTCCTCTGCCGTAGAACGGGGATCTCTCCTGCCCACCTCACAGGACTACCAGAAGGAGCAAATCAGATTACAAGAGCTCAGCGCAGCCCTCATCACAAGTGCAAAATTGCTCTTGCAATCGACATCAGTATTCTGGGGACAGCAAATTGGCACCAACTCCCCATAGTGCCACAAAGTCCCTGTGTTATCTAAGCCCTCTTGAGGTACTTGCTTCCAGTAAAAAAAAAAAAAAAAAAAGAAAATGAAATAGCTCAAGTTCATCATTCTGGAGACACAGACTAAAGAGTCTGACTTAAAGGACAAGAACACGTTGCAAGAAGCCTGCCTGCCGGCCTTCTCCGATGGCCGTCCCACACGCTGGCACTCGCCCTAGGAAAACTCGCTCGCAGCAGAGGCTCCCGGGCAGGGGCAGAAGCACCGTTGTTGCTGACACACAGATTGCGAGGTTGGCTCCAACCCATCTCAGCACTTCATGCTATCAATCTCTCCCCATTGGGAACACAATGCAGCGTGGTGATTTTTTCCAGTAGAAAAGGACACAAATGATAGTAATTTTTAACTGCCTGTTCATCTAGCTCTCGGGTCAAGGAGAGCTACTTCTCTTTTCCAAGATGGGCTGAGAATTCCCCTGCCGTTCACCCACATGTCCTTCCTGGGTGCAGGGGGGAGGAAAGTTTCTAGGGAGAGGTTGGGCACAGGAAAACAAAGATTTTTGTCTGCTAAAGCACAATTCTTACTGTTCTCTCCATACTCAGAACGTAGCTGTCTGGGGTGGAGGAGGTAGCTAGCAAAAGTGTTTTTTGTGAACATGTGAAACCCATAATACACAGTGATTGAGGGTCTATGCCACAGCCTTAGTGCAGAGTAGGGAGGTCCCCAAATTACACACCATCTGCACCCTGGCCTGGGCTATATTTACTTCCCTATCTGTTCTTTGGGGAGTACATTTTAGAAACTTAAAAAATAAATCTTAGCTCTAAAGGGCACGTGTGCAAAAGCTGCCCCCACCCCGCTTCTACCTTGCTCTGGAGACACACTGCCGCCTGGGCTCTATCTCCCCCGAAGCCGCCTCCCCCTCCCCCATGCTTTTATTTTGTGTGTGTGTGTTTTATTTTAAATCCATAAGGTAATTGGTTTTCTGCAGGGCTAACTGCATTTCCCCAATTTAATTTGCAGGAGCCATTACAGTGCTCGCTGTCCTCCAGATTGGATTACCGGCCTCTCCGAGGCTGCTGTATTCTGAGCCACAAAGCGGGGCCCAGCCCTGTAACCTGATTACCTGAGCAGCGGAACTTCTTGCTCTTGATCTGGCTGATGCGCTTGTTGGCGAGCCGGCGCGGGCTGCTGCAGCGGGCCCCGCTTGTCTCGATGGGGTTGTCCTGGAGGTAGTCGGCCAGCCACTTCAAGTGGCAGTCGCACACAAACGGGTTTTGGGCTAAGTGGCTGCAAGAGGGATGGGACTGTTAATCAGGAGTGACCCACGGGGCCTCGCTCCACCACCACCCTGCCTGGTGCTGGGTCCTGGCGATCCGTTGCTGGTCCACCCCCAACTCGCCCCAGGAGGCCTGGCGGGTGCTGCTTTCACACGGGACTCGAAGAGAGGGCCTGAGGCCTGCTGTCTGCAAAAGACAGTCACAGATGCAGCTGGCGTCTGGTCTGGAGAATCTGTCTCCCAGCTCTTCCCACTTAGGGCGGGATCCATCACCGACTGCCTCTCCTCTCACCCACGCCAATTCTGACGGGCCAAGCAAGTCGCGGGCTTAGAGTTTACACTTCGGGTAGAGTGCATTTTATTTCTCCAAGCTCAGTGATACCAGGCACATAAAGCAGCTGGCATGGCGCCTGGCATATGGTGGGTGTTCCATATATACTAGTGGTATTGTTGTAATTAGCCTCATCATCATGAGAGCACCGTGGGCCTCGCTTTCCCTGGCTGAGTAAGAAACACTCCGCAAAGAACCGAACACGGGGCTTGGCACGTGGTCGGTGCTCACTACCCAGCAGCTGCTCTGACTGCGTATCGGTTCCTGTCTCTGGCTGCAGGGGCAGTAAGTACCAGATGACTTACAGGGTCTCCAGAAGCCCCCAGGCTCATTGCAGGCCTGGGGCTGAGATCTAAGCCTAATGCTGGAACCATCAGAAATTGGGCTGAGATCTGTACTCAGATGTCATATATTTAACTGAAATATTTATGAACATCTGCAGTGCTTGGAAGTGAGGAAATACATCCCAAGGAGAGAGATGAAACATTCCAAGAGTGCCCATATCAGAGGCTTGGTTTTGCAGGGCGGAGGGGGATTGTGGATCGGCAGCAATGGGTCATCAGCAGAGATGGAGCTGCTCAGAATACAGTGGCCACGGTGGTTGCGAGTGTGGCTCAGGAGTGTCTCTGTCTGGATTCAAATCCTGTTCCTTACTAGCTGTGTGACCTTGAGTAAGTTACCTAACCTTTCTGTGCCTTGGTTTCCTCACATATGGGAATAATAACAGCTTCTGCCAAATAGGGTTGTTGTGAGCATAATGGTTTTATTAATAAATAAATAGGGCAAGTACTCAGCATAGTGTCAAGCACTGTGTAAGTGCTCAGTACGGGGTAAGCTATTATTATTTTTATTATTCTAGCCTCACTGCAGGCTCTAGAACTCCTCCTGGATGCCCTCATTCTGCCCTGATTTGGGCGTTTTCCATGATGGGCATTCGGGGTCTCCTGCTGCCTGGGCACCCGCTGGCACTCCCAGCAGCATACTCACAGAGTCTGGATGGACTGCAGAGGGGCAAAGAGCCCCTTGCTGATGGTCTGCAGCTTGTTGTCATACAGGGAGAGCAAGGTGAGGTCCTGCAGGTCCTGAAAGGTGTTTACCCGCAGGCAGTTGATCTTGTTGGCATTGAGGAGGCTGCAAGCAGAAGAGAAGCTGGTGATTCACTCACCCTGGAATCACCCGAGGGGCAAGGGCCGCACCTGCGGGGATGGGCTGCAAAACTCCCATCACTCATCCTTGCAGCCCTGAGCTCTCGCCATGGAACACAGAAGACAGGGAGCTGCATTCCTGTGGCTACTGAAACTCCAAACACAGCTGGGCACTCGCACACACTGTCACCATAGACACTGTAGCACACACCGCTATCACCTTTGCACCCATGACCTTGAAGGAAGACCTGAAATGGCAACCCGTGGGCTTCACTGTCTGCTTTAGAATTCAGAGCGTTCAGGAATTGAAAAGGAAAAAACGATCATCTGGCATAATGGTTTCAAAGCTCTGATTGATTGACTAAGGGCTGTTTGATTCAGAAAATTCCTTAGCGTTCTTTTGCATCACTGATCTCGTTGGAAACCTGACGAAAGTTACAGGTCATCCTCCTGGAAAAAAGGCATCCATGTGTAGGCACGTGTGATTTGACCTCTGCCCTTTCCCCAACCTAATCCTAACCCCACTTCCCCACTCACTCCCCTTCAGTCCCACCACTGCTTTTTTGTTCCTCAGACACACCATGAGTGTTTCTGCCCAGGTCCTCTGAGCACCCTCTTCACCCTCTTTCAGCAAGGCCAGCTGCTCCCCCGCTGCATGGCACCTTGCACGCTGCCTCCTCGGAGAGGCCCGCCCTGACTGCCTCATCAACAGGCCCCGTTGTTGCCTCTCACGTCCCCCGCTCTGTCTCCCTCCTGGCACTCAACTCGATTTGCGATCATAGGATATTTGTTTAGCATTTGTGTCTCGCATGAGACTAAAAGCTCCATCGTGGCATAAACGACAACTGCTTTTTTCCTGTTTATTCTTTTTGTTTTTGTTTTTTTTTTTTTTTTTTACAGAGTGTCACTATGTTGTCCGGGCTAGAGTGAGTGCCGTGGCGTCATCCTAGCTCACAGCAACCTCAGACTCCTGGGCTCAAGCGATCCTCCTGCCTCAGCCTCCCAGGTAGCTGGGACTACAGGCATGCGCCACCATGCCCGGCTAATTTTTTTTTTTCTATATATTTTTAGTTGTCCAGTTAATTTCTTTCTATTTTTAGTAGAGACGGGGTCTCGCGCTTGCTCAGGCTGGTTTCGAACTCCTGAGCTCAAACAATCTGCCCGCCTCAGCGTCCCAGAGTGCTAGGATTACAGGCGTGAGCCACCACGCCCGGCCTCCTGTTTATTCTTAGTGCTCATTCCTTATTAAGACCCAACTCCATATGCAACCTCGGGGGTCTCACTCCTCTAAGGTGCCCCCGATCCCTCAGGGTCAGCCTTCCTATCCACAAGGCACCCATTCAGCTGTGTTTTTAGCTCTCCAGACCCTCCCCCAACTGTCCCCAAAAAGGTGTCACAGGCAGCTGCCCTCTGGTCTAGCAGAGAGGACGCTGTAAGTGTTGCAGAGACTTTTCCAGGGTGGGTCGGGCAAGTCAAGCGAACTTAGGTCCCAAGAATTCCTTTACTGACCTCAGACGGACCAGCTGTGCCCTTGAAACTGGCGCAGAACCCTTTCTTACCCCCCTTGCATGAAAGTGGGATGAAGGAGGAACTAAACTAACAAGCACAAACGCTGAATTAAAAAAACGTCTATGCTCAAGGCTGGCTCAGAGCTTCCCTGGTGGGGAACGACCCACGCATGTGTAACCGCCTGGCTCGCCTCAGCAGTCTCTCGACACCAGGATCCGGGGGCACTTCAGCTGGCAACAGTGGGGCTGCCCATGGTGCTAAATCATCCGGGCCACCTCTCCCGTGCTGCAGGCCCCCCGTGCACCCCACGTGCAGGCAGGCAGCTGTGGTGGTGACAAGTGGAAGAAGAACTGCCTGTTTAATCTGGCTAATAATGGGCACGGTCCCCAGGGTTCACACAGATGTCCTCCTGCCACACAACAGAAAAAAAGCTCATGCTGCGAGAATACGTCCTACATTTTCCGGAGTGCTTTCCTGACATCCCATTATTCTCACAATAATCTGGGCAGATGGGCAGAGCCAGCCTCACAAGTTACAGGTGAGGAAACTGAGGCTGAGTGTGGCAGGCTTGTTCAAGGTCACACATGCTTCCAGGGCGCGCGCTGGAAGTGGTTAGGATAATCTGGGTCTCTAGAGGACTGTTTCTTCTTTGTGACTGTCTTATCTACCCCGCCCACCTGCCTATCCTCTTTGCAACATTTTGCCCAAGCATTTCCTGTGCTTTGTGTATTAAATCATAGTCAAGATCAGTCCATTCCAGGCAGGGGGGGTGGGGTGGGAAAGTCAAAGAAATATACTACAGAGCTGAGAAACTGGGAGAAAGGTTAGAGGACCCCACAGGGCCAAGCAAAACACACACAGACATACACACACACACACATACACACGCACAGGTTTTGGTTCGTTTACCAAAAAATGTACATGGTAAATGATTTGTTCCAAACCTTGATATTCAAGGCCTTCTGAGCGCAGCATCTAATTAGGAAATGTTCAATTATTCAGTATAGATCAGGTCAGAGGTACCTATCTGATGGCCTGAGGATAGAGTCCTTCTTACGACATACTGCAACATGCCATGTGCAAATCTGTGCATTCAGCCCTTCCTCTGTTTCAAAAGTCAGGAAATTTCATATATCCCTCCCCCTAGATTCTTCTCTTAAAAAACACAATTCAGACACTTAGGCAACACTGGGTCCACTGGAAGCGGCCATGTGGTGGCTGCTCCCGTTAGATAGGACTTAATGCTCTCTGTTTGCCACAGTCCTCACTACTCCCTACTGAACACCCTTCACGAGTTTATTTGACGTTCCTTGCCTGAGTAGGCATTTAGATTTGGGACCTCAGTGCAGATTCATGAGCCCAGTTGTAGTGCTTGGTTCTGGGGAGTGTTAGACACCGGACAAGGAGGATGGCCGTGGGGAAAGAGAACATAGGCCTGCCTTGAAAGGACATCCAAACTGAATGCCACCCTGGCAACCTTCCTCACTCATCAGACCTATCTAGGCTTCTGTTTCTCATCCAGATCCTTCTTTGTTTCCTATTGCTCCTAGATCTCTTAGCATGGAATGTTGTTTCAAAGACATAAGGCATCAAAACAACCCAGGCTGGCAGAATTACTAGGCACAGATAGCCCAATGTGCAGAGCTTGTAAAGCATGGAGTGAAAGAAAATGCAAAAGGGTAGAGCCTCCTGGTCACTCATTCTCTCCCAAGATGCTTGGCCCCCCTCGGGCGAGACGTGTAGGTGCAGGAAGCGATAAAATTAAGCTGCTTATCCAGAATTAGATGCTGAGGACAGCCTCACCGATTGCCAGCATCAGCAAGATCTAACAGCCTGTCCCTCTGCCCTCTCTCCTTGGGGAGGAAGGTTGGCAGCTACTCAGCTCAGCCTGGCTTCCATGAAAGGAGCTCTGAGCTGTCCGGTACATGGACAAGAGTTGGAGGAGAATTTAAAAAGTGCCATATTTTGGAGCAAATAGAGAGTAAACAACTATATGAAATGGGGCTCGGCAATTATATAAGAAGGCCTAAACACAGGCCTCTGTCTGTCACCAGAGGGACTGATTCTGTTTCTTTGCAGCAGAGACTCTAGGATGCTTGATCTGTCTTGGTTCACCCCCTTTGAAGAGCAGTGGGTAACTGCTGTGTGAAATGATGATAAGAATGCAGCATCCACTCTGGAAATGACATCTTTGTGTGTAGGCCTGTGCCAAGCATTTTACAAAGCACTTTCCATGCACTATCTTGTGCACTGTTATTATCTTCATTATTCTGATGAGGAAACTGAGGTTCAGAGTGGAGACGACTTGACCAAGGTCCCCCAGCACTAAGTAAAACTCCAGCCTGTCCGATTCCAAAGCTTATCTCTTATCCATTATGTAAAATCCGTGGTCTCTTTTCCATGTTCTCCGTCTGGGGAGTGGCTATTTTTGCGGGACTTCGGACATACCTGAGCATGCTTCAGGTAGACAAAGGTCTGGCTGGGTCTGGAAGATCTTGTTTGCCTCTTGGGAGCGTAGAGGCATCAGAAGTCCTGCTGACTCTTGGGGAGGAGTCTCAGCTTGGGATGCTCACCAAACTTTTGCTGGTACAAGCTGGCAGGTTCTTTCCTGAGTCGCTTGTACCTGTACAAGGCAGGGCTTCTACCTTCAGAGATCGATGACTAAATGCTGATGTGGGAGCTGGAATGCCTGGCTCTGTGCTCCCCTCCCCTGGAATTTTTACTGTATTCTGGGCAGGTCAGAAGACAATGATGAGACAGAGACAATAGCAATAGGATGCAAGGTGGGATGTTCCAGGTTGCCTCATCCAAGAGGCTGCCTGGTACTCAAACTGAAAACTTTGACAACCCAACTAGAACTCAGTCTAATCTTCTGTTGGATCCAGTGAGTCGGGTGGTTGGGGGCATATGTGTTCATAAACATTTCCCCAGAAGCAGATCCAACTATCTTGGGGTCACCTGCTCCCAGATCCGCCTCTCAAAGGAGCCTCAGAAGTCATATAAATAAAAAGAGATGATCAGAGCAGGTGAACAGCAGGGGCCACGTGACCTAACAGGTAACGCGTGCTACACACTACATGTGGCCAGGCACTTACCAACTTTACAAATATCAATTTGTTTAATCTCCCAACAGTCCTACAAGGTAAATACTATCTCCCTTTGACAGGTGACACTTCTGGGACTCAGAGGGCTTCCATAACTTTGACCAAAGTTCCACAACCAGTGAGTGGTAGCTTAATATTTGGACCCATGCTAACACAGTCCAAAGACTGCTCCCAGCAATGTTACCCTGACACCCAGTGCTCTCTCACTAAGGGACCATGGGAGTCACCTGATGCTTGCGGGAGGAGGTGGAGGCACCCTCTTTGTAGCTACTCCCATCAACTCAGAGGTGATTTTACAATAAAACACAACAAAAAGAGCCATGTTCCTGTCAGAGGAAATTAAGGAGAGTGGCGCATTCCAGAGTGGGAGTATGTGTACAGCACCTTCTAAATTTATTTCCAAGTCTGAGCTCTGGGCGGCCCTCTGCCACCCCTCTTCTCGGAGCACTTTCGGCTGCCACATATGTTCCATGTCAAGAGGTATTAGCACTCAGCCCATCGACTAACCAACATAACTGCGCTGCTGAGAGATAATCCTTTCCAGGAGCTGTTGCCTTCAGGAGAAGCAAGGCCAGAAACAGAAGCCACGAAGAGTCACCAAGCTGGAGCTTGAGGGGGAAAACGAAATGCTCGAGTTGGGGCTGAGGGTTCCCGTGGCTCAAGTCTTGCTGCTAGAGGACGGGGACTGGCTCGGGCAGAACAGGCCCCCGGGTGTCCTTGCCCCTCGCGGTAAGTAGTGTGCAGCTTCATTCGTTCAGGGTCCAGTCGCATGGGGAGATGGCCCTCAGGAGGAAAACGAGGTCCACTGTGATCTATAAAAAAGACCCACCATGCCCAGCGTCTAGAGAAAGGCAAATGGGGCGGAAGACCCTTGAGCCCCACCGAGAGTTGCTGCCCCTGCTCAGATCCGCTCCTCAGCGATGAATGCCCCTCTCAGGCCTTTGCTGCAGGGTTTGGAAAACACACACATCTGGAGTCGGGCTTCAGGATAAATTGCATCAAAATCACCTTGGCAACTCCGGCGACTCATATGTTGATTCAGGGCCCAGAGCTATCATTCGGGTGGTATTTACGTTCTCCACACCTGACCGGGGGTCTGTGGAAGGCACTGGTCATGTTATGTTACTCCTCCCACTTCTATGATGTTTGTCTGGAAATGCTGAAAGCATTTTCCAAACTCCGGAGTGCAAGGTCTTCTCAGAGAGCTGTGCCAAGGAAGAGTGCAGTGGCCCTTTCCAGGAGAATGGACGGAGGTTCTTTTAGGAAAGGCCCCGGAATAGGAAGATGGGCCCAGGCTCCGGCCAAGAGGGATGCTTCGTGGACCTCCTTTTACGAAAGCAGGGCAGCGCAGTTTCTGCTTCGTAAACACTCAGATGCAGATACGTGGGAGGAGAAAGATGGTACCAACAGCCATCTGGTTCCTCAAGCAGAAGAATAATTTTTTAAAACGGGGTTATAAAAGCTCTTTGGTTATTTTTTATAAAGAAGTACTGTGTGTGTCGCTGGAAGTATTTACCACCACGACACATTGGCATGAACTATTAGTGAGGACGCCAATTAGAGGAGCTATTCTAGATCCCTGGCTAGGCTGCAGGATATAGAGACAAACCTCCCTCATTACGATGCCTTCCTTCTTTTTTATTTTTCTAGAATTATCCCTCTGTCATCCTGAATTTCTTTATCCATTAGTTGTAATAAGGACAACTCTCTCACTTTAGAACATTATGTTCTCATCCTTCCCCTATGAAATATGGAGATTAACTTGACCTTCAGCAGTCTCCTGAGGCCAGATGTGGGGAGGAACCTAGTGATGCCTGGCATTGTGATACTGAGGAACTCTGACCCTGCCCAGAATCTCGTGTGTGCCTGTGCACGGGCGCTCGGGGCCGCATCACGCTAAACACAGGAGACAGGAGGAGTCCTCCTAGTCCCAAGCAGGGGCAAAGATGACTCTTCCCTTCTCTCGTGATAATGACTGCATGGCTTGTCAAGCGCTGTGGGTTGTCATGGTGATTCCTGGTGCAAGGGAAACTGCGCACGCAGCAACGCCATCGGGTGGCCTGTCTGAAACACAAGACTTTCTTCCACTCCAGAGACTCAGGAGTGTCCTAGAATGGGGTGCAAGCAGGTGGGTTCCCTAAGGGAGTCAGAGGAAAGCTGAGATTCTGAGAGACTGGACAGGGAGAGGCGTTCCCTGGGTATGAGGAGATCAAGCGACCTTACCTATTGTGGCTAGGTGTGCCCCTTCCTTCCCCAGACGACTATTGGGGTGGTCGCTTTCCTGTCTGATTGCCACCTGGTTATTAATCTGTGCTTTAAGAGGGTGAACCATTCGCTCAATGACCAGGCATGGAAGGATGAGAATTTAAGTCTCCCCAAGGGTTTTCCTTAGCAAATGCCAGGTACACAAGAGAGCGAGGCACCTCTTCCTCAAGAACGCATCACTACGTTAGTCTGCTTCCTTCCACTGCTGGAAACATTCTCACTGTCCCCCCTCAACTGAGTGTCTAAAGACAAGCAGCGCCGTGGTCACCCTCCCGCGGGGCTGAAGGCAGACCCCAGTGGTGTGACGACAAGGAACCAGAGCAAGTTCCTTGGAGACAGCGGCCATGACTTATAGCGAGGTGTGACGCGAGGAGCTGACTGATACTTCACAGCCCCTTCTCCCCGGCTTGAGTTCCGCCCGTGAGGAATTCTTGTCCTGCACGTCACAGAACTGCTCTGCAGACCAGCCTGTGACTAGGGGAAGCAGAAGTCTCTGGAAGGATGTGCTTGGCTAAGGGCACGGACTCCAGAGTCAGCCTGTCCAGGTTCCAAACGTGGCTCCATCGCTGACATGCTGAGTGACAACGGCCAAGTCACTTAACCCTCAGTTTCCCCATCTGTAAAATGGACCTTTCGACAATATCTTCCTCTTCGTGTCGTAAAGATGAAATGGGATGATGCACGTGAAGTTGCTCAGCACAGATCCTGGAGCGTATTAAGTACTCGATAAGTGTTACCTGCTATTATTAGCAGCAGTAGTGAGGAGTCCCTGTGAAACAGCTGGCGAGGGGAAGGGAGCCACAGGGAGTGAAGTTTTGCTCACTGCTCTGTAACTGGCACGTTGCTTGGCAAACTCCAAGAGCCTCAAATGGTCTTGTCTGCCTTCCAAGAAAATTAAACAACAGGTTCCTGAGTTGTCTTAACTTATTCCAGCATGAAGACAGTCTGGTTTGGTTTAAGACCTCCTGGAGCGAGTTTAAAAGCTTCCACCTCAAATGACTGCCCTCCCCACTTGAGTGACTTCCCTGTGCATGCCATGCAGTCGATGAGCACTAAATGGATGCTCTTTATTCCCTGGGGGGCAGCTGTAACTGCGCAGCTTGCAGCTGTCCGTCAGAGGAGGAAATGACAGCCCCTAGGTACACACTGACTGTGCTTCCTGCTTCAGGGAGGGTGGACCTCTGGGCTTCAAGCGAGGCATCCAGGGGCAGACCGGCTGGCTGCCCACCCAGGATCACCATCTCCACAGATGGCCCAGGAGCCTGGTGGGCAGCGAGTGGAGAGGAGCGAGACATTTGCTCTGAGCTTCCAGTGAGGAGGAAGATAAGGTCACTTCTCTGGTAATCCAGCGGTTCCCGTCCCTAGATTGGGATCACATGCCCGGTAATATGTCCTGTTCTCACCCTGAGTTTTTGAGATGCCTCCATGTGGGATATTTCAGTTCTAAACACAATTCATAGTGTTTAAATGGGCACCCAACTCACTCACTAGCAGCCAGTGTTAAGGAGGGATGCGGACAGACTACCTTTGCGTCCCCAAAGACAGTAAGGGTAGCTTGTGATAAACAATGAATGTGCGTTCACACAATGAATGGCTGCAGGAACTCAACCTGTTTAGGATTAATTACAGGGAGATATAGTAGCTATTTCAAACATCTGAAGACAATGATAGCAGGCTTTTCGGAGTTTCCCAGAAGCCACTACTGACATTTAGTATAAAAAAGAGCTTTCTGACCTTCTAATGATGCAGTGAGGACTTATCACAGCAACCATCAGCAAGTGAGTGACAAGAAGATTTGTCCGTGAGTGGGAGGGGTTTCTGTCCTAGCTGGGTAGGAGGCTGTGCTTGGAGCCCTGAAGTTCCTTTGAACTCTATGATTTTGGAACTTAAATTAAAGCGGGTAACTCTTGTAAGGCTCAGGACAGGCTGCCATGTCTAGGGGGCATCTCCTAGCAGGGCTGAAGACTTGTCCATGTAGACCCACTTGCTACAGCCTTTGAGAAACTCAGGTATTCTACAGAGAAGGGTCAAGAGTTCTGGCCATTTGCCCAAAGGAACATGCCAAGAAAACCACCCAGGGGAGCTGGCTGGGTACCTACTGGAATGGGCAAGTGTGGTGGGATGGCTGAAAAGTCAAGAGAAATGGGGGAAGAAAAGAGGCAGGCAGGAACCCCAACTTCGATGTACCCACTTTATTACTGGCAGCATCGCAAGTGCCAGAAAGGAAATGTCCAGGACCACTTTGTGCAGCAGACACAGCTCCGTTTTTGTACCAATAATTTGAGAGCTGGAGTGAGAAGAAAAAATACAAACCTCTCACAAAAAGCCTTCGAGTCAAAGGAGAGGAAATTACCCAGACTACCAGGGTATTCTAATCAGAGCCTTCTTATCAGAGTGTCTCCAGTCTAACAGGGAGAAATCCAATCTGCAGCAGGCTGAACACTAAATTAGATCTAATCGCGACCTGCTTTCCAACTGCCCAACAGCAGGTCAAAACCCAATGACGGCTACTCGAGCCCTAGTTGCTGGTTCTTTCTGGAAAGTCAGGCTGCCTGACTTGTGTCAACTCTTGGTCTCGAGAGAGGGGAGATGCTTTGTTTTTATCCCAGCTACTCAATTCCATCTGCTCAAAATGGTGATACTAAACTGGAGTTGTTGCTCAGCCCATGCAAAGTGTAGTTCTGTAAACCTCACCATTCTGTCAGCTCAGAGATGAAGTACGTTTCTTTTTCTTAAAAAAAAATATGCATTCACAGAATCCTTGACACACGCCATGCACTGGGCCAGGCACTCTGATGCACATCCTTTGTCTCTTTCATGGGTGCAAGAGCATTTTCTTTCCCACACGCAAACACACATTCTACAAGGACATTCACACCAGCCTGGTGGAATGCAACACCCCTAAATCTACCTCAAGGTGGATGCTTTTGTTACTCTTCTTTCGGGGGATTAATAGCTACAGTTAACCAGCCTTATGGTGGTGGTTATAACTTACAGTTTCTTTGCTACAAGCAAAGAACACCATCTGTGAAACACCCAGTTCCCTGCAGAGCCCCGGCATGTCCTTCTAACAAATAGCCTTAAAGGCCCCGTGAGGGCTGGGACCTGTGAACACAGATATGCCCACACAGAGACACACAGAGTGAGATACACGTGGAGACAGAGACGGGGGGAGTCACAGAGAAAAAGGTAGAGATTTTCCCTGCTCTTGCTTAAAGTAAGTCTGACTACTGCGATGATGGATCTGCTGCCTGGAAACCTGCTGGGCTTCTCATCCCACCATGATTCACGTTGTTATGTTGTTTCGGAAGAATCTGTCCAGGAATGAGTCTTAAAGGACAGAGGAAGGGTAGAGAGGAAGGATGTGTGAAGGAAGGGCTGGAGGAAAAATCTCACCACTTTTCTTGAAGAGTCCTTCCAGCGTGGAGCTGGGATACATTTTTTTTTAAATATGCATTTACAGAATCTTTGATACAAGCCGTGCACTGTGCTAGGCAACTTAATCCACATTCTGCCTCTCCTTAAAGTATGCAAAGCCATTTTCCTTCTCACGAGCAAACACACAGATTATAAAAAAACCATTCACACCAGCCTGGCAGAACGCAACGCGCCTAAATCCCTTGGGCATCAGGATGTGCTGCCCACTTTCCTCTCTCCCACTTTGCTCCAGTGCCTCCCACTCTTTTAGACACCCAGCTTGACCACCGGGCCTGCAAACTCACACTGCGGCTCCTCCAAACTGCATACGGGAGGCAGGGAGGCCCCAGGCCTCCTCCTCACTGCCTGTGACTTGGAGGTAATTTTAAAGACACACGCACCCACACACCCACACACACACACACACACACCCACACATCCGCACACCTCTGTGAACATACATCATATGCTATTCGGGGGGCTGGGAGTCATCTGAATCACACCATCATGTACGTTCTATACCAGTTTCCACACCTGTTTTGCTGTGTGACTGAGGGAGAGTCATTTCCCTCTCTGAGACTTGGTATTCTCCATTGCTCACAGGATACTCAAGATTAGTTCCGAATACCCACAGGAACTGTGACGGTCACAGAGCAAACGTGTGCGTATGTACACACACATACACTCTCACACCCACAGTCTGTGTGCGTAGACACTACAGCTGCCTGATCACAAACGAGAGATGATTCTCCTCTGATCACAAAACCTTAAAATATGGTATGAGTTGAATTCCTTTCCTTCCTTCTCTATATCAGAGTTCAATTATCTTCTTCAAACATTTAAGCTCAAATGACCAGAATGAAATAAATGTAAACAAATAATCACAGAGTTTAAAATTCGAGGCAACAACTCTTCCTTTAAATTAAGTAAACACTTCCCTCCTCAGCCGTATCTTACCCAGATAGAGTCACACTGGTGACTGTGCTCTCTGTATTTATTTCACCCCACCCCTACTCCTCTTCAAGGTCACATGTCTATCAGCAGCTCTGTCTCAGCTTTAGTGCTGGAATCTGGTGTGCGCATGTTTTCTTTGCACACTTTTGCAAGATGTCCCCCCCGCCTCCGGGAGTCAACTCTTTCCTGATTTCTAGCCCCAGACCTGTGCTTAGTAATTCATGCCCAGGTCAGGGTCCTGAGCTGTATCACGTAGGTTTGCACACATTGACCTTGGCCTCCCTCTGCCGGATCCCTGGCTCTCCTTTCACAAACAAAAAGGACATGGAGGGGGAGGGGTAGACAGCTCAGATTTGTTTTTTTTTTTTTCCCCTTTTGGTGTACATAAAGTCAAAAGAACTCTCCAGGCCATGGCTCAAAGTTTTCAGGTCAGAGCCTGCAAACAGTCCCAGAGACACAAACAGGGACAAAGTTCCTACTCACAGCAGCTGTAGGGACACCAGCCCATCAAACAGTCCCTTGGCAATCTCGGTGATCTTGTTCCCATAGAGCACCCTGGAAGAGAGGAGAAGACAGCGGTCACCATGGATGTGAGACCACCGGAACCCACTCGTGTAGGGGGCTGTCACCTCGGCCAATTCTGGGTGTGGGATCTCAGGACACCCGCTCGCCCAGCCTGCTGGATCCCTTTCCTCATCAGCGAGACACAGGTGGGCCAGGGCAGCCAGGGGCTGGAGGGCAGCTGTCCGGCAGGCGCGGAGGAACGGGCTCCACCATCCTAGGCGGCCCAGCCTGATACATAATCCATGACAGGAAGAAGCGGTCCCTTTGTGGTGTCTCCCTGAGCTGCTAACGTGACTCACACCCAGGCAATAAACAAGCTGTGACGGAGGCCAGCCCTGTCTTCAATGGGTATTGATCAGGTTGAGCCCAGCCTATCGAACATTTCCTTTTAATATCCCATTGCATCTGAGGAATTCCTGAGCCGAGTCCTTCAATCATCCATCTAGACAGGGCTTTGGGCATCTGGGGTCCCCTCCAGATGGCTCAGGGACTGCTGAGTCAAGGACTGGCTCTCAGGAGAAACTCCAGAGCTTCGCTGTGTCTGCGTGAGGGTGGCTTCTGCTTTCCGCCCCTTTTCCTGTCCTTTGATTCCAGGAGCCCAGGAACTCAGAGCCCTCCTGCCCCTGTCTTTCAGGCCTGTAGCGCCCCTCACACAGGTATGTCTCCTGTTCACGGCCTCGTCCTCGGTGTCTTGAGAGGCCTGGGGAAGATGTCGACTGGGTCTCCCTCCCTAGGACCCAGTGGTTCCCTGTGCCCGGACCTTCTTGGTCCGCAGCACAGGCACTGGGGGCTCTGCTGGCCTCTCTGCTCCCGTCCATAGCACAGACTGCGCTGTCTTTTGGGCCCTGCCTCCTCCGCACCAGGAACTGAACTAAGGGTGTGTATGTGTGTGTGTGTGTGCGCATGTGTGTGTGTGTGTGTGTGTGTGTGTGTGTGTGTAAGTCCCCTATTGGGCCCCAAGGGGCACTGAACGAACGCAATATCCAATTCTCACTTGGATCGCAAATCCAGGCTGTTACCCTTCTTTGAGAAGACAAAATATTAGGATGCGGAAATGGTAAATGGAGCCATAAACCAACCCCCCCCATTTCCAGACACCACTGGGAGTGAAGAGTGAACGTCCCCACCAGCCTGCGGGTGTGTTTCATTAATGTTTCAACAAATTAATGACTAAATAAAAGTCGGCATGATGGCTCAGGCTCACATTTGTAATTCATATTAATGCCTTACTGCTCACTGTGCCAAATGTAGTAATGTCACTGTCTGCTCGTCTCCGCTGATGTCACAGCTTCTAGAGTAGCAGGGGCTGGTGGAGAGCAGGGCTGGGGGGCTTGCGGCAGAGCCGTCCTCGCACCACCCGTCACCCCTCAGGACCACTCTCTGGCAGGCTGAAGCGGGCTGGGACTCCCCTGCCTGTGTGCCCACCTTGGGGGGCATCTGAGTGTAGACCTGGCTGGCTTCCCGCCCCAGATCTTGCCTTGGTTACCTTCTCCCTGACTTTCAGGTAAGAGCTCAACCATCTCTTCCTTGGGAGACTTCTCTTTAATATTTCAGTTTATGTGTTACCCTGTTTTTGTTTCTTCACACCACTTATCTTCAAGTCACATTATACTAATTATACATTAATTTATTTTTAATGTTTTCTGCCCCCCACCCAGCTCCATACATGTGGCGACATTATGTGGCTTGTTCATGACTGGGTCCCTAGACCCCCAAATGGAACAAGATCTAGCACAATAAATATTTGTTGAATGGAGGAGTAAATGAATGAATGAATGAGCAGCTGAGGGGTAAAGGTTCTCCAGCCCTTTACCCCAGCCCTCCTGAGCTGGGATTGGGTGTGTTTGTGTTCACCGATAAGCTCCCTGAGGCCAAGGTCTCGTCTGTCCAGCTCACCGCCACATTCTCAGTGCCTGTAACACTGCTCCATATACAGCAGGCATCTGCCGAACGGATGAGTGAATGAACCGGGGGTGAGCAGTGCTTTACTTAATGCCCAAATGTGTTTCACAACTGGCCAGCGGGATGACAGTTTCACCTTTGGCAACCAGATTTCGAATTTCTTTTCCTGCAAGACAGGAAGCAGCTCACTGTGCTCAGGCTGCTGCTAGATCGTGGCTGAGGGGAGCCAGACAAGGGGAACAAGAGGATGGGTAAGGGCAGAGATAGGATCCTGGTGGCAGGCAGCCCTATCCCTTCTCCTCTGTGATCTTCAGCACAAGAAGCAGACACTAATCTCACACACAGGCCTGTCTTTGATATCCCAGCCAGATGTTCTATTCGATAAATGAAACTAATTTACTCTGCAAGCAGCAGGCAACAGCTGCACCAGAGACTTCCCTGTCCTCAGCCCCTGCCCAGTGGGATGGGGCCAGGTGGGGGAAAGATGTGCCTCCTATTACCCACCCTCTTGTAAATTAGGCAAACGGGCTGCACAGAGAGGCAAAATACGGACAGCTTGATCGAAAGGGTGGGTCCTGGAGCCAGACAGCTTGGGTCTCAATCTTGCCTTTCCCACTTTTAACTGCGGACTTTGGAAGAGTTACATTTATTCATTCAACAAGACTTTTTGTTTATTTTACACAATAACCACGTATCAGGTAGAGTTTGTGATGCCAGGGATAAATCCAGGAATAAAATAGATAAAAAAATTCCCGTCTTTGTGGAGCTTAGATTACCTAATTTCTTCAGTTATAAAGAGATGACACAAGGCTCAAGTGACTGCCCCATGCCACAAGGTGAGTCACTTACAGAACCAGGACAAAATTCCACCCCTTCTTGCCCCCGTGGGTCTCAGAGCCCCTGGTGGGTGTTTCCACCCAATGGCCTGCTTAAGGGCTTCAAAATCAAAGAAAGGAAGGGCTGTAGGACAGGGAGGACGTGTTCCCAGAACAATGGCGATGAGAAAAAGCTTGAAAATCAGGGGAAGAAGATAAGCTCCTGGCGTGGCAAGGCCACATAAATGGCCATATCAGTTACAAACACGTATCACAATCCTCTCCTGACGACGGTGCTACCGTGGCACGTGGGCAGGGGCGGGGGAAGCGAGGTGAGAGCAGAAGATGCATTCGAATTAGAAGCCAATAACTGGGAAAGCTGCTAGGCACTTAATCAATAAAAATAATGCATTTGGGTTGTAGAAATATTCCCCAAGATCAATTTCCCCTGAAGAAATATTTGTTTCTTTTACCAGGTTGCCACAAGTGTGTAAGGGAACATAAAGCCTTGATAAACACCTCCTGAAAAATATGGCCTCGTCCCTCTTCCACCCCCTCCCCCGCCCCCGTCCCCATTCTGGCCCCACTTACAGCGATGTGAGTGATTTCAGACCCTGGAAGGCATCTGGAGCAATATCCGATATCTGATTCTTGCTGATGTCTCTGAAAACATTAACGGGAAAGTCTGAGAACATGGCTCAAAGGTGTGATCATGGTCATTCCTAAGCGTGAATAAAGCATTTCAGGCATTCAAAATGGTACGGATTAATCAATCAATCAATCAATTTATTTATTCATAGTGCAAGAGAAGGAGCTTAAAGAGCCTCCAGTTCAACTGCCTCCTGATAAAGTCCACTACGTTTGTGCCACTCTTCTTGGCTGTCCAAGAATACTCACTGCGGCATCCTGATTTGGACATGGCGCTATGCCTATGTGAGCCTTCCCTTTGTAGGTGAAAAAATGAGCCTAGTTAAATTAGGGCCTTGGGTCTCATTAGCAAGCTATTAATGGCATAAATGCAGCAGGAACCAGTCTTACCCAACCGCCTTCGGGCCAGGGTTCCTTTAAGAAATCTTCTTGTCTCATGTCTCAGCAAATGCTTATTTTTCTCCCAGAAAGTCCTGAGTCATTTCGCCTCCCCAGTGACTTTTCCTCCCTGACCTGAAAGGAGGTTTTGAGCCGTGACTTAAGTCTCTGTCTGGTTCAGTGCATCCTCTCGGCCGTGTGATGTAAGCACATCATGGGATTCTCAAGGGACGCCTTTGATACGTGGGCTTGTCGCTGGCTGGCAGAGTTCCTCATGTGGGAGCAAGCCCAGGGCACGGTAATGTCCAGGGCTTCGGAAAATGTGAGTGAGAAGGATGCTGTGGGCTAGAAGGATTCTAGAACACTGGACTCCACTGGGGCTTGGCTGGTGCAGAGAAGTCTCCGACCCTCACCCTCGCTCCTTCCCCAGAGGCCCTGAGGCTGCCCACTTGCTAGCATTCCAGGGACTTCTGAGAACCGGCCACCAGCTCTTGCTAATGGCTCTTCACTGAGGGGGAATTCTTTCTCTCAGAGTCATTAGTTCAGGGATGGCCTCTGGGCTCCTGTCACCGGAAAGAGAGATACTCCAATTTCCTGTGACAACAAACCCCTCCTGTTCTTTTTCTTTAACAAAATAAATCAATGGGTCTTTGCTTTTGTGCTGAAGAGGGAGAGCTGGGGTCTTGGAGGGTCAACAAAAAAGAGACAAGAGAATGTGGAGAAAAAAGCGCATCTAAGCAGATTCTTAAGCCATTGCCTCCAGTGAGGCCAGACAGGGCAGCCTCCCAGCCTCTGCAGCAGAGGCAGCGGGAATGTGCTCAGTCTGTTTCCTTCCTCCTCCTCACAGCCTTCAAAAGGACCACGTGACGGCCTCTGCCCGGGCCTCTGCTCCCTCCCCTCCCTGTCTCCGAAGCCTGCGCACTGAAAGATACTTCACAGGTTAAGGCTTCTTCAGCACAGCTGTCTAGTTTATCCCTTTAGCTGGCGAAATCGCCTCCAACAAATCCGCAGACCGTGCTCACAACCTCGTCGGCTTATGCTGGGCTTTTCTTCAGCGCTCCATTTTTGGATAAGGGTCTTAACAAGCAAATACCCCGGATTATCCTAATCTCACTCGCCCTCGGCGTGGCTGCCTAGGCAAGGCATGTCAGGCAAGCACGCGGGGTCTCTTCAGACCAGACTGTCAAGAAGGCCCGTCTTGTCCTTTTGCCTCCTGGTTATGGGTTGTCCCTTCAAGGTGTTCGGACCTCTAGCATGCAAGAGGAAGTCCTGTGGCCAGCAGGAAGCTCTCTGCTCTGGCTTTTTGTGGCTTTATATGGGCAAACTAGTTTTTAGTCCACAACTAGACTTTTGGACTCATCCCACCCCATAGAATGAGGTGAGATGCCTCGTGGTTTGGAGATGGTGGAGAGTGGGAATCGGAGAAGTGATAGTTTAGCTGGGAATTGCCCTTGGTGGTCACTTTGTCTTTCTTTAAAAAAAAAAAAAATATATGAAATTATATACAACTCGATGTTTTGAGATATGTATTCATTGTGGAATGGCTAAATCAAGCTATTTAATTTATGTATTACTCCACATACTTATTATTTGTGGTGAGAACACTTAAGATCTACTCTCTTAGTGATTTCCAAGTACATAATACATTGCTACCAACTGCAGTCACCATGTGGTACAATGGATTTCTTGAACTTATTTCTCTTGTCTAACTGAAATTCTGTGTCCTTGGACCAATATCTCCTTGATCCTCATTTCTACTCCCCACCATTGTACTCTCTGCTTCTGTGAGTTCAACTTTTTTAGATCTCACGTATAAGTGAGATCATTTGGCACACTTGGGCTTAATTCTCAATTCTGCAGGAAGGAAACAACAGCCCTGAAAAACCTCCATGCCTGACCCCATCCCAGTCCACAGTGGGCTGGTCCCAGAACTGACTCTGGGCATTGGAGTCCCTCTTGACCAGTGGTTCTCAAACCTGATCATGAGGGTGTTGATTAAAAAGTACCCACGTCGAGCGTGATTTGGTAGGCTGGGGGGTGGGAGCAAGAAATATGCATATTTCACAAATCTCCAGGTGACTCCCATGCAGGTGGTCCCTGGGTCATACTTTAGGCCACAGTGTTTTAGTATCTGGTCAGTTTCAGACCCACCTTAGTCCCCCCGGGCTTATGAACTGGATGACAGAAGAGGTAGCTTTGCCAGACTGTTCGGAATAGAGGTGGCACATTCAAGTGCCTACAAGAGTCAGGCAGGGAATGTAAGTGTGAGACTAGGAAGTCCCAGAGCCCGTGGAAAACTGCTCTACCTAAGAGCTTGCAAACGAAAAGGGTCTTAAGACACCATTCTGGCCAAACACAGGTTTGGCCCCCAGGTGTCAGAACTGCCAGTGAATCAATCCTGTAAGACCAAAAGATTATCTCTGGTGCCTTTTACACTCCCTACAAATGGCTTCTCTACCTGATATGGGTTTAGCATCGTAAATCCAAAATACTCCAAAATTTGAAACTTTTTGAGTGCTGATATGATGTCACAAGTAGAAAATTCCACATCTGACCTCATGTGACGGGTCAAAGTCAAAACGCAGTCAAAACTTTGTTTCATGCACAAAATATTTAAAATATTGCATCAAATTACCTTTAGGCTATGTTTATAAGATGTATATGAAACACAAATGAATTTTATGTTTAGACTTGTGTCACATCCCCAACATATCACATTATGTACATGCAAATATTCCAAAATCTGAAAAAATCCCAAATCCGAAACACTTCTGGTCCCAAGCATTTCAGATAAGGGATACTCAACCCTTAAAAGTTTTACCTGGAAGTGTTTTTAATACTAACGTGACCACTAGGAATAGGTAGGGATGCAGTCATTATTCAGAGAGAATCCTTCTTCTTTTTTAAGAGATAAGAGCAGGATGTGGTTCAGTTATAGTCGAGGGGGAAACTTTCTCCTGTTAGATATGAGGGATAAACTGATCATGTACATGTAGGAGGAATTCAGACTTAGGGATTTGAAATCCATTCTCACCAGGGGTCCTACTCCTCCCAAGCTATGCACTTTAGTGTAGGTTTCTGAAGTTCCATGAGTCGAAAATTTTTGAGTGAGTTCTCTTCTCTATTGCCATCCCCTTGGGGGAAAAATAAAGGGCATCATAATAAATATCAGTAGCATCAGAAGTGATCAAAAATTAAATTCACATTCCAGGTCGTGACTGAGAAGGTCTTATGAATTTTGAATGCACAGATCATGGCAAATCCAATAGGATGGAGAAAGAACAGTAAAACATAGTCAAGCTCTAAATTACCTGGACTTCACAAAAAATTAGAGCAGTAACTTAAATCATGCAAGACATATAGGTTGGGGCAGTGACTGAACTTGTCATTTTTCACTAAAATTACTATCTGGCTGCATAATCAAGCTGGGCTTTAAAAATGAATTTGAGGGGGGTGCATGGAGAGTGAGCTGGGGAAGCGGGGACACCAGGAGATTAATGGCCTGAGGTTTTAAATATTAAGGCCTATATTTATACAGCTCCTCCAGCAGGAATGCTGCCAAGGGGATGGAAGAAGTACGTGCTTAGAGCTGCTTCATTATGTTGGTCTTCACTTCTGGAATTGCACCAGGAGAAAATCTTGTTTGGTTTGGATTTCCAGGAAGATGGGAAGTTGGCTTCCTGAGATCTGAGGGTAAAGCTTACCAATGCCACTGTTTCCCAGGGATGTTTATTTTTAACATAAAAGGAATCAGCAGACACTTAACCTCTGTAACGGAGGTCCTCCCCCTCAAGGGAAACCAATGACTCAGCCTCGTGTGGAAGGAAGAAATAGGATCGAGCCGGTGCGTATTTCTACCTGCCCTTTTTCCTTCCTCTGTGCAGGGCTGGAGAGAGTAAGGAAGTGGAATGAAAACAGCATCTGGCCTACTGGGCTATACTAAATGATTTCTTAGCCGGAAAAAGGAAAGAAGTCTTCGCTCTAGAACTGTCATATGTATGATGGCAATGGCTGGGCTGTATCTGGAGCCTCCTGGCCTCCCTTCACAGTCCCCGGCTCTGAGTGACTCACAGAGCAGTGCTCAAGGTCGTTGCATGATGGGGAAGAATGACGACATTGTCACAGTGACAGCGATACAGGCGATGACGCCGTGGTGCTGTCAAAGCTGCTGTGATCAGGAAGGGGAGGCAGAGTTTGCGTCACCAGGTGCTGATTGAGGTAGCGGTGGAAGTGACATGGGTTACGTGGTAATGGGGATGTTGGGGGCGATCGTGGTCACGTCCTATGTTGACCGTACTTTCCAAGGCTTCTTATTTTACTTAGAAAGAAGAGAAGGTCCTCATCTCGGTCTAAAGGGCCCACGTGATCTAGCTTCTACCTACCTGTCCAACCTCCACCTGCGACCCTCCCCTTTGCGCCATCCATGCACGTTCCCTGGGGCCTTTCCCTTGCTCTTCCCCCAGTGCTCAGTGCTCGCCCCTTCATTCACGTCACCTGCACACAGAGGCCTTCACGGGCAAACCCACCTAAGAGATGACCCCACCATCACTCTAGGTCCCCTTCCCCTCCCTTTTTTTTTGGTTTTACTTCTTAGTACTGATCAATTTCTGGTATTTATTTATTGATTGTGTTCTGCCACTCGAATGTAAACTCCATGAGAGCTGACTTTGTTTCTGCTCATTGCTCTACCCACACATCCTTGGTTGCAGTTGACATTCACGAAATATTTGTTACATGCATGTATGTGTGGTTGCAGGGATGTTGGTGATAGAGGTGCAGACAGCTGTGGGGCCACTGTCACATCTCTGCTGACCCCTATTTTAGGTCCATATCACCAAAGCCAAAGGACAATAAAAATGGGGATATGGGATATTAAGGCCAACTCATCCCTACCTCCCATCAGATAAGTTTACCTTGCTACAGCTGGAGAGGCTCTTAGCTCTATGCGTTGAATCCCACACACCTCACAATCTGCATGCAACGCTTCTGAATCTTACCTCCCAATCTTAGGAGAGTGTTCCAGGTCTGGAACTGAATTGTCCAGGAGGAATGGATGTGGTTTGTCACCTGGGCAGGTTGCTCACTATGCACTGGAAATTACCCCCTAAACTGAAAATATCTGGGCTCATTTCTCCACAGGGGAAACTCACATTCGCTTTAGTTTCTTGTACTGGGTGAAGGCTCCTGCTGGGATGGACTTGATGGAGTTCTGTTCTAGGCGTCTGGGAAACAGAGCAGAGAAGAGGCAATTAACCATTCACCTGTCAACAAGTGGTCACTGAGGGTTACTGTGTTCTCTGGCCTTGGGAACGGGATCGCCTCTGTCATCACAAAGCGCACGTTTTGGCCAAGGGAGACCCCACGAGCACTGCAACAGCCAGAGAGCTCAGGCTCTGCCACGTGGAACACCGTCCAAGGGTCTAACTCTCCGTGGAGAACGCTAGAAAGGATGACTTTTCCCTCAGGGTTTTTGTTTCTTGCTTACTGTAAACTGCGTTTGGAAGCAGCTACTCTCTTCAGGGAAAGCTGTAGGCAGAAACCAAGCAGAGCGCTGGACAAGTCAAAGGGATAAAGAGAAGGAAGAGTTTAAAAGAGATGGACCACGGGCCGGCAATGCTCATGTGTCCTGGAACCGCGTTGCTATTCGGTTACAAACTCAGCCACGCTGCTAATGGGGCAGACGTGTCACTGGCTCACTGCATTTCTGGGCTTTTCAATGGGCTGTTTTAATATGGTGGAGGAAGAGCCTTAACGTCTTTAGCCTCCCAGCCTGACATCCATCAAACTGGCTCCCTGACATCCTGGAGGCTGCAGGGGCCCACACGGAACCACTCCCCTGGGCTGCAGCTGGGATCTGTGGCTTTAGGCTCCTACGAACTTTCCTGAAATGCTTCCTCTCCTATTACTCTGCAAAGAACAAGAGACACTGCAGGCCCATGGCCCAGAACTTCCTTGGAAGAGAAGGGGCCATGGGGAGTGAGTGAGCATTTCCATTCTTTATTCTTTCATCTCTCAAATGACTTCCCATCACCAAGAACAGGTGTGGTGGTGGGAAGCAGGCACGCGGGGGACGGCGGGGCCCTCTATTACAGGTGATGAATGGCGCCCTGGACCAGGCTGAGGACTCCGCGTCTCATCCCCATCCGTCTCCCTTCTCTCCAAGGTGCAGATCTTGTCATCACCTCCTCATGTGGCACTGCTGCTCCCCAAACCCTCCGCTGGGAAGACACACAAAAAAAGGTGTGTGTGGAGGGGACATGGGGGTGGGTTGGGGGAGAGCAGGGCTACATCTAGTGGATGCGAATTTCCGGCCGGGATGAACCCATTCATCTTGAAGAATAATCCCCGCTGCAGAGTGGGGGAGACAGTTGTATTAATTTGTGCCTCTGTGATCTCATCTTCATTGGGGGAACAGAGTATTTGTTACTGGAACCGCTAATGGAGCAGTTTGCCAGCAATTTTCCCATTTCAAACAACATCTCAGCTGCTAATGTGGAAGGGTTTGTCAGGCCGACCCATAACACAGACAAATCACTCTCCAGGCAAAAGGCAGGGGAGCAGGGAAGGGGAAGGGCGGGTGGGGGGAGAGAGGGAGTACCAGGACAGATACATTCTTGGCTGCCAGATGAATAGAGTCTACAAATGAGACTGCCACGGTCTATTAACAATGTCTTTGCGCCCTGCTGGAGGGGGCCGGGGAGTGTGCTGCACTGGGAACACGGTCACAGGCAGGCTGGACAGGGGCCTGGCTGGCTGGCTCATGGTGAGCCACAAAAGCTTGCCACAGGGTCTCAGGGACCGTAGGCTACTGGACACAGCCACCCACAGAGACAGCGGACCCGAGGCAGCCTGCCTTGACTGAGAAGTTCCAAGGACATTCCCGTTTTCCAGCTGAGCACAGAGTTCAGCAGGGATTTCTCAGCCACGGCAGTAGCTCCACAGATCTCTGGGGCTGCCAGTCAGGTGGCACCAGCTGTCCAGGAATCCTGTGATCCACCTGCCCCTTTGGCCAGGGATTCTGGCTGGAAGATGCCTCTGGAGAGAGCCACTGTCTGTAACGGCAGCAATTCGCTCGGCTTTGGCAAGAGGATCTGCCGCTCCCAGCTGCAGGCCAAGAGCCTACGCGAGCCAGGTCAGTTCTGGGAGTGAGGTCACTGGGCTCTCCGTGGAGTGCCCAATCAAACCCCATTTTAGTGAGGGTACAAGGACTAAGGGAAGAATGAGTCAATGAATGAGATGTGACTCCGGCCACAAGGAATTTAATAGTCTGGTGACAGAAACCAGCCCAAGACAGTCCATCACAGAACCGAAGTCTGTTGCTGCCATAACAAACATGAAGTGCTGTGGTTTACAGAGTCCAATTGACTCATGTCCTTCAGTCCTTACACTTATGAGGTGAGCTGTACGGGCCCCCCTTTGCAGATGAGGAAGAGAAATCCCAGAGGGCTCCAATAACCTGTCCAAAGTGACAGAGCTAGTAAGTGGCAGAGCTGACATCTCTCTACTGGATACACTGCCACTACACATGTGCGAAAATGGAGAAACCGAGGCTCACAGATGAAAGTGGCTTTCTCGAGGTCACGGAGAAGTTTAAGGGAGGAACACCGCAGTGCTCACACTGAGACGCCATGCGGCCTCTGTGGCAGTTGGTACTCGGACAACAAGATGCAGGAGTTGAAGGAAGGTGAAAGATAGACGTGACCGTGTATAAAACATACCGACGGAGTGCAGAGGTGTGGTTTCTGAACAAAGAACAGAGAATCCCGGGCTTAGCCTGTTAACCCCGGCAGAGACTTGCTCTGCGGCCTGCGCCCCTTGGACTTGGTCACCCAGGGTTTGGTTCCAACTGCAGTCTCTCAGCTTCTCGTGCTGCTTGGAGTCCTGGCTGAACACGTGGCCCCTCACGGTGCCGAGTCCCTAACATGAGGGGGGTTACCCTTGCCCCAGGAGGTGTAAGGAATTTGTCTGAGGTGGTGGGAGGGTAGTCGTGAACACGTGGTGTACCTTCAATGTACCACCACCACCACCACCACCACGAGAGCTAAGATGGACCAGGTGTTCCGATGTTGAGCACTGGGCTAAGAGTTTTTCATGGTTCTTCTGACTTAATAGTTACCCCTCTATGAGGCTGATCTCATTAGTTATTACCACTCCCACTTTAAACATGAGAAAATTGAGGCTCAGAGAGGTTAAGTCACTTGTCCAAATCCACAAAGTCAGGGAGAGCTAGAGCTGGGACTCAAACCCAAGTTCTTCTGATTCCAAAGCTCCAGCTCTCAAGCACTGAGCTTGTTGAACACCATTAGGAGCCGAAGCACCCGTATCCTGTTAGTCATTGCTAGCTCATCTGCAGGGAAAACGGCCCCTGTGCCAAGGAAGCAAGGCTGGAGTGTGCACACATGTGTGCCTGTGTACACAACGTCTCTACGCAGCAGGTACCCCCTGGTAGGTTTTGCACAGAGCCCAGTCTTGCAGCCTGGAACAAGGATGCAAAGATCCAGACCCCAGTACAGAAACCCCAGTGGAAAGGATGAAAGAAGCGTTCACATCTGCAAAAGCTGTCACATTTATGGGTGTGTCTGAAGCCAACAGCTGCTTTAGGTCTCTCTTAACTGGCACGTGTCTTCCTTTGTCTGGCAAACATTCTTCAGGCTGCTAACTGATTTAATAGAACTAGCATAAAAACAAACATACAAATCAAACATCTGAGCGTCTTCCTGCACCAGCAAAAACAATGGGAACATCTGATGGGGATTTCAGCCATTTGAGCTCCGTATTGATTTGCCCTAGTTCCTCAGGTGCTTCCTGAATGATCTGTCATTTGCAAACATGCTACTGCACACAATAAATTTCCAGGAATACGTAAGTTGTCATGATGCCAGACAGACTGGCAGGGGCATGGCCAGTGCAGGGGCATGTCTGCAAGTCACCTGGACAAGAGGTTCTGGAGCTGTGTTGAAATACTAGCTGTGGGGGTGGTGGTGGTGAGGAAGTGATGGACACCTGCC
The DNA here is from genome assembly GCF_000956105.1 of Propithecus coquereli. Taxonomy (NCBI): domain Eukaryota; kingdom Metazoa; phylum Chordata; class Mammalia; order Primates; family Indriidae; genus Propithecus; species Propithecus coquereli. The sequence continues at coordinate 266,639 of NW_012148631.1, forward strand.
ATTTATTGAGGGCTTTTTATATGTCAGACCCTGTGCCCTTCTCACTCTGGCTCATATTATTCCTTCCAACAGTGCTATGAAGTGAGTAGTATTAGTAATACACCCATTTTCCAGGTGCCGAAATTGTGGTGTGAGAGATCAATTTGCCTAAGGCCAGGCAGGTAGTGAATGGCAGAATCTGGACTTGAACCCAGGTTGGTCTGATTCCAGTGACTGTGTTCCTAACCCCTAGGCTACCCTGCCCTCCCCCAGAAGCCACCTTTGTGGTTTCTTAACTCTTTCCCATCTCTCTTAGTCTTCCTTTGACTTGAGGACTTGTTAGGATGCCCAGATCATGCTAAAGGAAGGAAATCCCATGGTTATTCTTCCTCCAAGCCATCATGGGTCATTCGGTTGGAGACTAGATAACAACCCAGAGTCCAGAGGTTCAGTTCCTGGTGCCTGGAATCGGGCTGAAGGGGAGGTTTCCTTTCAAGGCTGTACCCTGGGCCAGTCTTCTGGGGCAGCCCCTTTCTGGCCTTGCCCTTTTTCTACATTGCTTCTTGTGGTTCTTCGGGAAGGCAAGGAGTCCTAGCCTCTCCCACTGAGTGCATCTGCTTGGTTCACAGCGAGGATGAGGAATGTGCCCACACAGGCCATTCCTAACCTGCTGTCTGCGGCACGCCTGGCACTGCCTGCAGAGAGCAGAGGTGCAGACACAGAGCCGGATTCGCTCTTCTTATTCTATGCATGTGCCCAGAGGCCTACAGAGGACATTTCTTTTCATCTTAGAAACAACGGATAAAGAATAGTGTGGGAACTTGAGACTAAATCATTCTGTCATGTCACATATGTACACATGCATACAAAACCTACCTTTGCACAGGTTTTTGCTTTTTATATTCTTTTTAGTGGCTTCTAAACATCGTGCTAACTTTCTACATGTTATGTTATTTAATCTTCATGGGGAATCTCTAGGGTGCATACGATGACCCCCATTATGCAAAGAGGGGGCGTGAAAGAGGCATGGGATGTTGAGAAACATGCTCAAGGTAGGAGGCAGAACTGGGATCCAAACCCAGGACGATTCAGCCCATCCTGCTGTCTGACCAGCTTCTCCTTTATACCACCTGTGCTCCTTCCACCTTGCGTCCCCTCCTTCCATGTGATAGTCCCTCAGAAACCTGGGACATCAGAATCACTGACCTTTTTTTTTTTTTTCGAGACAGAGTCTCACTCTGTTGCCTGGGCTAGAGTGAGTGCCGAGGCATCAGCCTAGCTCACAGCAACTCAAACTCTTGGGCTCAAGCGATCCTCTTGCCTCAGCCTCCCGCGTAGCTGGGACTACAGGCATGCGCCACCATGCCCGGCTAATTTTTTCTATATTTTTAGTTGTCCAGCTAATTTCTTTCTATTTTTAGTAGAGACGGGGTCTCACTCTTGCTCAGGCTGGTCTCGAACTCCTGACCTCAAACAATCCGCCCGCCTCGGCCTCCCATAGTGCTAGGATTACAGGCATGAGCCACCGCGCCCGGCCAGAATCACTGACTTCTGTGATTTCTAGAGCATTCCCTCTCTTTGGCTGTGTTTGCCGATTTGTCGTGTTGTGTTTTTAGTTTTCTCTCTCTTAAACCCTCTAGTGACCAGTGTAATGGGGGAATATTTGCTATCGTTAAGCAGCTGTACCGCAACCCCAGATGACAATGGGGTTGAGGGTAGGCAGGATGAACATTGGGGCTACTTCCCCCCAGATGCTTTCACTATGACTTCATGTTGAAGTCCATCCATGGCCTTTCTCCACAGAACAAATTTACCTTCTGTAGCAGAAGACATGAAACACTGCATGACACCGTGTGGGGACGCAGAGCAGAAATGGAAGAAGATGGGGCAGAGATTAGGATGGGGCCCTAAGTGCAGATGGCCACTCCAGAGCTTCCAAAGACCCAGGAGGATGTCTGAAGACCACAGAACAGAGGAACATGTGGGCCTCTGGCTCTTCCCCGAAGAGGCTAGAGCCAGTTCAGAGAACTGACAGAGAGCAGGGAGAACGATGCCATTGGTAGGAGCTCAGTTTCAAAGAAATCTGCAGTGAATCTTCTCACTGTGGGTTCTCTGGAAGAAAGCTATTTTTAGAGGAACTGGCTCTGGTATTCCCAGAGACCAGCACACACTCCTCTGAGCTGCTTTGGCTTTAGAAAACATCTAAGAGAGTCTGCTAGATTGCTTTGCGTGAGAGCTAGGCATCCCACGCCCTCCCACACCCCAATGTTGAGGAGTGTAGGACCCCTCCTAAGGTTAAGGCAGTTTGAGAGACTCATTAGTAGCTAAGGATCAAGAAGAGGGGGTGGAGAGCCCAACATGCCAAGCATTCCTAAGGGGAACTACAGATCTGGATTATATAGGTGGCCATGGACAAGAGGCGGAATTCTCAATATTAAAAAGTCACATTCAAATGACTTTGGGATGACATATCAGACACTTCCTATTCATCCTGGGGAGCATCCTGCTGTTTCAACTCTCTGCTCCCTTTTTTCTCATCTTTCCACCCATCTGCGACCTCTCTTCCTGCTAAAAGGATGCATTTTAGCTGCTTTAAAGACTTTTAAGCCAACACGCAGGTTCCCAGACACAGGCCTTGCTGCCCTTTGGAAGAAGCCAGTTCCGCCTCGCCCCCAAGTTCTCTCTGACATGTCACCTCTCGAACTACGCTCCCCAACCACAGAGCTCGCCTCATCTGCTTCAATTTCTCAGCTTCATTTCATCACAGAGGAGAATGAGGCAAGCGCAGCAAGACGAGTCCTGGGCAATCCATCTGCTAGACCGTGGGTGCCCAATAAGCAGGGCAGCCTTATTTCCACGTCTGAATACATTTGCATGAAGATGAGCTCCTCCTGGGTTCCAGTCACAATGCAAGTGGCTAGCCTCGTCCTAGAACCTTGTCTCTCAAGCACAACCCTTCCCAGAACTGACCTATCTTTTGGAAAGAGTCTTTTGTGTAGGTAGCTCCAGCTCCTACGACATGGTTTCTTACCATTCTCACCATCCCTAAAAAAAGTGGTGGTAACGGTTGTAGTAGTCATCATCGTGACATAACAACCTTTGCTGACATAATATACCATTTGTGCCAGACACAATGCCAAGCACTT
>NW_012148631.1:270668-374129 GCF_000956105.1 Propithecus coquereli
GACTATCATTTTATAAAATAAAGGACATTCTTTTAAATTGAATATTTTTGCTCGATGGAAAAACATCCCATTGTTCTTGTTTTTCTTGCTTTACTTTTACCATATCAGGAAACACTTGGTAATAATCAGACAGCCTTTTGCCAGTTACACTCTAGCTTGCCATTGTTGCTTTTAAAATAAAACATCCAGGTGTGAGCCCAAACGTCCAGGTATGGTCTGACCTGCACAGAGGCCCGGCGCACCTCTGATGTGGATATCTGAAGTTTCTCTCTCCCAGAGAGCTGAGCTATGTACCCACGAGGCCCGAGCCGGGGGTACAGAGATGTGATGAGAGAGAAGAGGGGGGCAGACATGGGGCTCCTGAATCAGGGCTGAGGTGGGGGTCACTGGCTACAGCCCGGCTACCCGGACTGGCCTCTTTCATCAGACTGTGGTTTGGAATCCGGCCAAGGGAAGGTCCGAGGTCGCCAAAGAGAAAAGATAAAACCTGGCGGATGGAGGGAGAAAAGAACGAGGTGGGCAGAGAAAGAAAGCAAGGATCTGTGGGAATCTGAAATGAGGTGAGGGCCGGCAGGGATTCTGTCTGGGACATCCAGGGTGGGAGGCCCAAAGCCCCGCCCTGGCGTGGACGGAGAGGGAAGGGGGGGCTCCTGCGAAGGCAGCAGAGGGTTCACTGGGTAGAGAAAGCGACGGGTGGGAGGTGAAGTGGGAAGACCATGGTAGGGCAAGGGAGAGGGGAAATGCACCAAGGGAGGGAGGAAATGATGGGCGGACACAGTGCAGAAAGGGAAGAGGGAGGGAGGGAAGCAAGGGAGGAGCAGGAGGCTGGGTGCGGTCTAAGCAGATCCACGGAGAGAGCTCTGCAAAGCTAGAGCAACGGACCAAGGGGACTGAAGGAGAGTCACAGCAAGACACCAGGGGAACGAATAGTTGGTGCTCGTGGAAAAGACGACTGAGGACTGTGAGCACGGATGGATGAAGGCCACAGAGGGCGTGGACGACAGGCAAAAAGGACTCTTTGTTGGCCAGCTCCTGCCTCCAGCAAGGGTATGGAGGCATGGACTGTGTCCGCTGGGGCTGGGGAAGAGAGTTTTAAAGGAAATCAGAGAAAAGTTGGCAAAGTAGGTGAAGAAGGAAGAAACTAAGACTCCACTGTGATTAAGTCATGTTTCCTCTCATCTCAATCAGCGCAAAACCAAACTCCTTACAATGCCCCAGGATCTGGCCCCTCGTTACCTCCCAGACCTCATCCCCTGGTATGCTCCACTCCAGCCTCACCAGCCTTCTGGTACATCAGGCACACTTCTGCCTCAGGGCCTTTGCACATGCTAGTCCCGCTCCCTACAATACTCTTCCTCCACATGGCCACTTCTTTCTTCCCTCACTTACTTCATTTTTCTCCATGGAACCCGCCACCTTCGAACAAAGTCTCTAATCTACTTTACTTTGCTTATTATGTATTCCCCTGACCTCTAGAATGCAACTATCATAAAGGCAGAAATTTGTCTATGTTCATCGCTGTCTTTCCAGGCACAGAACAGTGACTGGGACCCAATGGGCTCACAACGGACATTTGGTGAATGAACACACAACTGAATGGAAGAGTCCGCAGGTGTCTATCTGAATGAGTTGGGAACAGAAGGGCATGAGGAGCGGGGGGAAGAGAAGGAGCAGTGGAGAGGAGAGTGGGGGAGGACGATGATGAAGCAGAGAGAAAGGGAAATCTATATCTTTTATTTTCTCTAATGATGTTTTCAGCAGAAGGGTTCCACATAACGATGTTTTTAACGGAGCCATCTAAAGGTGAAGAGAGAAGATGAAAACAACTGCTGTCATTTAAAGAGTGATCTTGAGCTCAGTGCTGACTGAGCCTCTACTCATTCCAGAATGAGACACTGGCCACTTTCTAATGTATGAGGGAAGAACAGAAAAGACTGAGCTATGCAGACAAACAAATTTTACTAAAATTTTTGACACCTGTACATATGCGTAGACACACCCAATCTCGTCTCTTTACCTAAAGCTCTAATCTAGAGGACAAAAGTCAGATTTGAAATGATTAGGAACTCGGTCCCTTTCTCAGATGGTGGTAGCCATGAAATCAGCTCATCATTCGCCTACTCACTACCACCATTGCGTAGAGCGCTTGCCCACGCACTGAGGACTGCACTAAGCACTTCACGCGGGTATTTGATTTCATTTTCACAATGACCCATGGAGGTGTAATGCTATAATCATCATATTAGTATAGGTGAGAAAACCAAAGACAAACGAGAAATCATTCTACCTGAAGTCACACAGCTGGTAGATGGTAGAGCCAGGATACAAACACAGTGTGGCTCTGAGGCAGGGATTGGTTAACTCACTAAAAAGGGCCGGACAGAACATATTTTAGGCCTTGTGGGCCATCTGGCCCTTTGCCGCGTCTACTCAATGCTGCCACACTAGAACAGCCACAGACAAAACACACACAATGGGTGTGGAGGTCTTCCAATACATAAAACTTTATTTGTGAAAATTGGCAGGGGTGTATTTGGCCATGGGCTGTAGCTTACAGACTTTGTTCTTGAGTCTATGATCTTGACCACTGAGCTATCATACCCAGGCACGCCTGGAAGGATAACAAAGACACTCCGAGTGTTTTTAATGGTCAGACCAATAGCCAATGTGCTGACAGCCTAGTGCGTGATCAGCTGGGATAGAGAGATGAACTCACCACGGACGGAGGGGTGGCACTTACATTTCGACGATGCCCTCTGGCAAGTTGGCAGGGATCTCCGTCAAGCCCTTCCCTCGACAGTCCACGATGTTGTTGCTGCAGGTGCAGGGCGCAGGGCAGGAGATGGAGTTGGCATTGCAGGACGGGGGCTCCGAGTGGGGGCCTGTGGGGCCAGAACACAGGGGTCAATTCACGTCAATGTTGGGAGCTGCCAGGCTTTTGCACCCTTAACCAGCGTCCAAAGGATGCAGCATGACCTGATATCTGAAAAATTATCACCACCGACATCTCCCCTCACTTGGGAGACACAGGTGCCACCGGCTAAATATTCAGCAAAGACGAGAGAGTCTGACCTGACTTCACTGTTTCTGCACGGCTCCACCTGCTCTGCTATCTCATCATCCTAGTCTTTCAGAGAAAGAGAAGCCCTCAGAGTCAATCACATAGGAAAATATGCCACTGGGCTCCAAAGAGCGTGCACTGGGACCACTCCCCCAGGTCCCCCCTGGGATGTTTGGCTTTTATCTGGCAACTGAATGCTAAGTGGACACACAGCTTTAGACCTTGCAAAACCAGGCGGGAGGAAAAAAGGTGGCAGAATTTCCCCATCTGGGGCATCAATGTTGTCAAAGTGTCAGTACAGCCATCAGAAGCGAGACCTGAGCATTTCCAAATGGCTTTTGTGTCCAAGGAACATGCGAATAAAACTGATCTCATTAGACAAAAAAGGCAAATAAGTTACTACGTATTTTGGGATCAGCTCTTGATTTTGGCTGAGGTTAAGAACCACTGTGGATTTACAGCAAAGTGATAGAAATCCAAGCAAACGGTACTCATGAAGCTTATTTAGAAAGCCAAATGCAGATAAACACACCCATTAGTAACTTAACTCAAGAGTCAACAAGTCACCCAGAATCTTAATCACTTTTTCTGGTGCTCACATCAAATCTCGAATACAAGAAGTAAAATCAAACATTTTAAAGACATTTTCATGCTATTGACTACGACCTCAAAGGGAGGTAAGAATCTCGAACACATGGTTACTTCTTCAAGTGTAGATGTTACCGTCCAGAAGGGAAACCCAACCCAATGGCCCTCCCAGGACCGCACCCCTCGCCTGTGGGACGCAGCCAGCAGGGGTCATTGTGATGTCCTTCCACACCTCCTCCCGTAGCAAAGAGCAGGCTGAGACCACGCTCAGACCACCTCTGCAGATCCTCTCGCTCATCGGACGTGGGCCCACTGGATGGGGGCTCTTGGATGTGGATTAAATATAAGACATCAAAAACATGTGCAGGGAAGAGATGATTTTTAGTTTGGCCCCATTCACTGGAGTAACAGAGTCTGGGAAGCCAGAGTGAGTCTAGCTACCAGGGTTGAATCAGAGGAACCAACTGTGTCTGGGGCAAGTCCTTGTTTGGACACTGAGGCATAGAGGAGGGTCCCGTGCTCCATGTCTAACAGGCCCCACGAGCCCCAGGAGTGATCGTTCCATAGGGGCCCCAATTGATGCCACTGGCTTAACTCAGAATGTCACCTTCCCAGAAAGTACCAGCCCAAAGACCAAAGATTCTCACTTCCCTTCCTTATTTCATAGCCAGGTTTTGTGGTGAAGGCAAAGCAAGTTAACGCATCAAACGCACGAAAGGTATTTAGAACGCATGGCACAGGCTAAGAGCTTAGCAATGTTAGTGGTTGTTATCATTATTATTGGGTCTGCTTTTACTGGTTATCTGCAAGACCTTTGGCAAGTCACAGCACCCCTTTCTGAGCTTTTCCGTTACCACGTCAGTGAAAAAGGAGTCTGGATTGCATGATTTCTGAAGTCCTTTCTGGGACTAAAGATCAGTTGCTCCTACTCTTCAGAGTGGAAGCAGAGGGTGTGAAGAGGCCTAACAACATCCTTCCCTCATCTGCTTTGTCTCTCGTTGCAGGCAGCAAAGAGCATCTGCAGCACGGAGGCTCCCATCCCAGCACCCACATCTGAGGGAGGTTGGGAGCAGTTGGCCTCAGATGTCAGGGCTTTTGAAGTGCAGATGGCGCTCCCCAAAGCAAACTGCCATGCCTGGCCTTCCACATCAAGGGGAGAGCGCACCTGAGAAAGACAGGGAGAATCGCCACACCTGGGACACCTCCCTGTCTGGGAAATGTCAGGGACAGGACTCTGAGCTCTTGCAATTCCATCTGTTCCAGCAGAGGGATCGCATGGCTGTCCCTCTTTTGATCTGTTAAAATGTTGCTTGGATGGGGTGTGTTGGAAAAGGGGAAAGAAAGATAACATATTCAAGGGCTTCTAATGGCAACGGAAGTTCTGACACGGAGTTTTTTTCAAAGGTACCCTCTGACTACTATGTCGAAAGTAATTCTGCTCTAAACCAGACCCAGGTTGTAGCCTCAAGTCCCCCCTGGGAGCTGGCTGGGTCTTTCACAGGGTGGCTCTGATTCTGTTGGCAGTGTGTGCTACATTTCAAGGGATGCTGTCAAGGCGAAAAAACCTTTGAAGAAGATTCCTTAACCAGGTCACTAACAGCACCTTTAATTACGCAGAGAGAAACAATGCTAATTATAGCCTCTGACAGCACCCTGGGCTGGCAGCTCCCCAGCCAGGCATTCACACGTGGTGAGCACGTTACCTTCTTGTTTGAACAAAACACTTCGGGTTTAAAACGGGGTTGAAAGATGGGTTCATTTTCCCTAGACACATTCTCCTCTGACCAATGTCGAGGGACCAAGCCCATTTCCCCGTGGGCCTCTGAGAGCTACGTGGCAGAAGTCCTGCCCTTTTGCTGTGTCTCTGGACATACTGAGACTGGAATGTAAATTCTATAATGGCAGTGACTTTTTCTGGCTTAATCACTATTGTACTCTCAGTGCCTAAAACAGGGCTTGACACAAAACGCGGACTCGTAAGTATACCTTGGATGAACGAGAAGATGAGCACGTGAAGGAAACTGGCCCAGAAACCTGGCAGAAGCTATGGAGGTGAGTGTTCCTTCTGGAAGGGCCCCGCAGGGAGGCTCCCTGAGTTCTGAGTTCCCTGGACGCTGGGAGGCAGGATCGGATGTAGGATGTGGAGATGGGACTCTCCTGCCTGAAGCTCTCTTCTTTCCACCAGAGCTCTCAGTGCTGGCAAAAGCCACCTGCCCAGTCACCTAGGGCCCCTGTGAGCCTATCTCACCTGCACAGGTCAGGGTGTCCTAGGCACTCTGCTGAGCTCTGTCAGCAGGTCTCCCGCTCCCAGCCTCTCCTGTTCATACGTGTTGGGGGAGGCAGAGGAAATGAATTCCCAAAGAGGACAAAGTAAAGAAACACATACGATTTTTACCCAGCAAATTACGTGGCTATAAGCTGGAAGGCAGGGAGGAATGGGAACAGAGTTTTCATACTGGGGTAGAAGGAATCTCGCTACGTATCTTTGATGAAAGGGGATATCTGGATATGTGCCTGCATGCACATGTGTGGCCCTCTTGTATAACATGTTCTCATGAATCCAGGTTGTCCTTGAGTGAGCCTGTCTACTGGCAAAGAAAGTGGCCTTAACTGAGAGCACAGTGACGGACTGGCCTGTAGAACCCGGTAATGTACTTTCTAAGATGTTCTATTAACAACTTAGGAGTGCATGTGGATTCGCTCTTCCTTTCTTCACTTTTAAATAAGTGTCCAAGCTACCTGCTCATGGAACTCTTTCAGTGATACTAAAATGCTGCTCCACTGAGAGGGAAGGATGTTCTCTTCCAGAAGAGGGAGATGGGGATGTGGCCCATGTGTGTGTCTCCCCCCTGGGGGCACATCTTGATCACCACTTGAGCTCTGGAATCTCAACCCTGAAGCCAAAGCTACTTCTGTGCCAAACAAGGCAGAAACTAGAACGAGACTAGAATCTCGGATGTTTCCTGAGACTCCCAGGACCATGGCCTAGTAACTTGAAGGAGGACAAAGCAGAGCTCGGGGGAAGGGAGGCTGTTCCCTCTTCATCACTGGGCATCAGCGGTGCTGCCCCCCCAGCCCAGGGGGCACTTGGTACGTGAGGGGCAGGGAGGTCCCCAGCCAGGCCTCTCACAGGCAAAGTCCCTGCGGTTGCTAGTGTGGGTGCTGTACCACGAATCCCACGTCTGCCAGCTGTGTAACTCCCCCTCAAGTTCTCAGAGACAAGAAAGATGGAGTGATGACCAGGGACCTGGCTCCTACCAGCAGCCATCTCATCTTTGTTCTCTTACTAATTGGCAAAATGTGGATGACCATCGTGCGGAAAGCAAAAGGCCCCAATTTGTCTGCCCAGGTGAGTGGGGCAAAGATCACCAAACTTCACACTGATGGCCCCATGGATACAGAAGGAAATGGAAGCCCTGGGAGAGGAGAGTACTTGCCCAAGGACACGGTGGCCAAGCTAAGAGTAATCACCATTCTCACAATAGCAACTAGTAAACACAGCAACCAGCACGTACTACTTCACTTTGTTTACTATGCGCCAGATACTGCGTCAAGTGCTTTGTATACATTATCTCACTTGATCCTCATAAAACCTATGATTTAGGTTCTATTATTCTCTTTCCATTAGAATAAGGTGAGGGAATTTAAGAATAGGGAGGTAAAGCAAAGTGCCTAAGATCATAGAGCTAGTGAACAACAATGTTCTGACGTGTGGTCCAGTGCTCTTCTTTCTGCCTCCTCTGCCAAAAAGAGACCCCAAATGCCTGTCTTTATTGCCATGAAGCTGAAAACCATCGGAGCCTTGGAACCTCAGGAGGTAGGAAGGACAGGTTCAGAGGCCAAAACACGGATTGTATAAGCTACACCAGAGATGGCTGAATACTCTTGTGTTAGAGCATGTTTCTATCTTTCTGTCTTTACAAAATATCAAGTGCAATGAGCTATCACTTCACCCCAGTCAGAATGGCTACTCCCAAAAAGCCAAAAAATAACAAATGCTGGTGTGGATGTGGAGAAAGGAGAACTCCTGTGTCCTGTGGGAATGTAAATCAGTGCAGCCATTGTGGAAAACCATATGGAGATTCCTCATACAATTAGAAATAGAACTACCACATGATCCAACAATTCCACAACTGGGTATATATATTTAAAGGAAATGAAATCAGTATGTCTAAGAGGTGTGTACACTCTCATGTTCATTGTAGCACTATTCACAACAGCCAAGATATGGAATCAACCTAAGTGTCTATCAACAGATGAATGGATAAAGAATATGTGGTATGTATACACAATGGAATATTATTCAGTCACTAAAAGGAAATCCTGCCATTTGCAACAACATGGATGAATCTGGAGGACATTATGTTAAGTGAAATTAGCCAGGCACAGAAACACAAATACTGCATGATCTCACTCATATGTGGAATCTATAACAATTGACCTCATAGAACTGGAGAATAAAATGGTGGTTCCCAGGGGCTGGGGAGGGTAGCAGAGAGGGGGAAATAGAGAGAGATTGGTCAACAGGTACAAAGTTACAATTAGACAGGAGGAGTAAGTTCTGGTGCTCAATTACACAGGAGCATAACTATGGCGAACAATGATGTGTCGGATATTTCAAAATAGCTAGAAGAGAGGATTCCGAATGTCCTCACCACAAAGAAATGATAAATGTACGAGATAATAGGTATGCTAAATGCCCTAATTTGATTTTTACACAATGTATACATTTATCAAAACATCACGCTGTATTCCAAAAATATGTTCAATTATTATGTGTCAATTGAAAACAATGTAAAAAAATTTACAGAATCTTTTGAAAGTTTAAATGACAACAGAAGAACCTCACCCGATGGAGTACGAGTGCACAGAATCAAGTACTCCAATGGCCTTGTGAATATGTGGGAATAAATTAATTCTAGTATTCAAATTAAGCATCCCTCCTGGCCTCTGTCCTTTCAAAAGCCAACAACAGACTGCAATGACAATGGGACTCAAGCAATTATGATGAGAATATAAATGAATGTGATTTAAATACCAGAGGCATGATAATTTTGGGAATGGCTAAATAAACCTAATAATCTCATTCCTGCAATGTCCAATTATGGTATTTTAATTAAAACCTCCTAAGGAGATGGGTGGCTAGTCATGGCTTACCTTAATTATCTTTATACTTAGTAACTAGTCCCAAATTTTAAAAACAGAAGAAAAAAAGGGAAAGTTTCTCATTCCAAGAAGATAAGCATATTTCATTTTTAATAATAAACGAAGTGTTTATTGAGAGACTGTTAGGATCAAGCATTGTTCTAGGCCCTGGAGTGCCTGAAAAAGTATAAGACGTGGCCCCTCATTAGCACGAGACAAGATTAATGTCTTTGTGAAAAGATATCTCACATTCAAGGCCAAGGGCAGATAAGTGTGAAACGGATGGACACAGCAATGGGTTCAAACACATTCGAAGGAAGGAGAGAATGGATTCGGGAGGTCCAATATTCAACTAATAACCTTGAATTACAAATTGTGACTGGTAGAAACTCTCTCAGATTGAGGTACCAGGAAGTTAACACATGAAAATAAATCCTAGAGTTTAAACCCCAAAATAACCCTTTAGATGAGGAAGGGAAATAAAACCCCAACAATCTGCAACTTACAGAACGTCAACTTTTTCTCTGATCTGTTATCACGAACAGTGATCAAATTCTGGTCTGGTCCAGGCGGTAAGAAGCATAGACCACAGACTCTTCTAGCCCTAGGGCCTAGCCTTCCTCTTGAAACAAGAAAAGTTCACTGAAATCCTTTTCGCTATAGCTGATGGAAGCCAAGTAGTCAAGTCATATGACATAGAAAAAGATGTTCATAAAAATATGAAGATATATTCCTCAACCCTTGTGAAAAATTCCCAATTGTCTACCCAGAGGAAGAAAATGAATGGCTTTGACTGGAAGGGTACGGTTGACAGAGGAGACGAATTTCGCCAAGCGCGCTGCTAGCACATTTTTGGGTTAGCTGGCGAGATAAGGAACCCACATCCAGAGCTTCTGGGGAGAAGAGGCTGCACTCCAGACAGCTGAGTTTAATTCAAAGAGAGATATCAGGGACTTGGGCAGGCAGGGCCCTCACAGGCTGAGCGAGATAAAGCTCTCTCCCGTCTCTGCAGTCATGTGTTTGGTGAATTTTTTGATGCCATTTAAGGGCCCAGAGAGCTTTTCTTATGCTGCCTTGACAGGGACCACTGGTAATGAAGCTACACGCAGAAATGGCTTAATTGGTGTCCATTGCCTCTCTTTCTCCTGAGCGGGTGATTCTGTTTTTTAAGAGAAGTTCTTGCCTTCCATTCTTGACTGAATTTCTCCTCCTGTGAGTTATTAGGGCCATGGCTTGAATGAGGAGCATTTGTGGTTTTGCAGCTTCTAACGACCACAATCAGGTCCACACAAAACTGCCTCCTTCAGATGTCTTGCCGGGCGCTGGCATCTGGGCAGACCTGTGCCATCTGTGGCAGCGTGTGGGGGCTGGAATAGGGTTCATCTCTTTAGCCTCCCTCTGTAGGGCCTCAGAGACTGACCTCGGGCGTTCCGACTGCGTGCTTACACACTGAGCCTTCCCCCACGCTGCACCCTCTCACACCTTTTCTCAGTCTCACAAAGTGACTTTAGCAATCGTTCAAGAGGTAGTAGTGGTTTTGGAGGGTGTGCTCCTCCCGCACCCCACTAACGATGGTGGGGGGTCATTTGTCACAGATGTTCAATGCACCCAGGCCCCCAGAGCACTATAGCTAACCTTGGCCTTTTCATAAAGTGACCCCTCACAGCATTCCTGTTAAACCCTGAGAGCACTTAGAGAATCCCCCAATGCATCAGGGTCCCAACATGTCACTGCCCTAAATTCATACCACAGGGGAGAGGCTGGAGGTTCACAGCATACTGATGTCTGGAGCCTTTGGACTAAGTTCTCATGTCCTCAAAAGACACCTGGTTGCATACTCAGAAGCTACAAGGTCCATCACAAGCAATGGGCTTAATTGCTCTAAACAAAGGAGATGAAGATGCTCCTGTTACTGTTAATATTAACCTGTCTGCTAGAGTAGCCTTTTCAAAGGAAGGAGATTTGGGGCATTATCTTTTCCAGGACTTAGGAGGGCCAGCCTTTCCCCCTTGGCTTTGGAACCTGACTGTTGTTGGGTAAGCAACGTCTCGCTGCTCCTTTGACGGGACAGTGCTTTCCTGAGGAGGTGGTGTTCATGGCTGTGCACCGCATTAGACTTGGCGCCCACCTAGAATGATGTGTTTTAACATTCTCTCTAATTAGTTTTTCTCACTAGCTCTTGGATGACTCCTGCACTCTGTAATTATTTCTTTCACTGGCACTTACGCCGATATTGCACCCTTTGCCTCATAATTACTGTAATTATAGTCACTATATTTGAATTTGGGGCCTATGTGATAAACAGTTTTATTATATGTGTTTGATGGGAAGCGATTTCTCAGTGGGTGTCTCTAGGAAGTTATGGAGGTACCGCGTGAGACATGTTAAAATATTTTTTGGTAATAAATAACATGATGAAGCAATACCATGACAGGAGGAAGCAGCAGAGAACAAGAGGAAGTTGAATTCGGGAAAAATTCTTGTGTATTGCAAATGCAGACTCAGAGCAGAAGGGGGCCAGTACTGAAGCCAGCAGCACATGTTGGGCTTAATAAACCCTCAGTGAGACCCCCACAATGCTAATCTCCCTCTTGTCCTCATTTTCTCCTGCACACAACTGCCAGGCTCAGCCTTCAGAGGCCACTGGGCCCCAATTCCAGGGACGGGGTTCCTGGAAATTGAAACACCTCTTTGGGAAACTCAACTAAATGATTTCTTTCTTTCTTTTTTTTTTTAGGAAGTCAAGGGATTAGCTCCACTTCTTTGCCACCAGAGAAAGGAAGAGTTGATGGAAGTAGAAGATGTGAATGAAAAGTAAAAACGAACAAGCAAACAAAATTTAGGACCTGCTATAAAAGCCATATCCCCTGGGGAGATTTTCTTGGGCCATGCAGCCACCTGCCCCCCGCACCCCCAACTCCGATCAGCCTTTAGTCATGTGTCTGCACGGTTCTGTCTTCTGTGCTATGAAGCAACCTGTGCTTCTATTTCATTTCAATTACCCGCAGATCAAACTCTAATGTTAGCCCAGCACATTTTGTGGGCCCACTAAACTGCAATAATTAAGCTCCACTTTATTTAGCTTTTACCAAGTGTTATGCACTATGCTAAGTGCTCTATGTACATTATTTCACTTAATCATCCCACCCGTCCTCTGACTTAGGTACTATTATTATTTTCATTTTGCAGACGTGAGGTCTTGCCAAAGTCACACGCAAGTACGGGGCAGAGCTGGGATTTCCAGCCAAGCAGGCTGACGCCACAGCCTACGTCATCCTGTCTCCCAATTTCTACAGCAGCACACAACAGGATTGTGTTCAGAAAATGCTAAAACATCTCCATTATACCTGTTTCCGTATTGCGTGTGGCTGAACAAACATTAGGTTTCTTTGCGTCATTAGATTACGGGGCTCAGAAAGCGATTCATGAGTTCCTTTAGTATTTTCCTTTAACAGATGATAAGATCCTCCATCTTCAAACCCCTTGAGGCACACCGAGTTCTTTAAGTGACTACTGAGTTCTGGGACAGCCTATGGGGTTCCTTCCACACCAAGCTCTGGGCTAGGGGGTGTGTTTAAGACCAGGGGGAAGGGGGGCGACAGCTCCCGGGTGGAGAGTCACAGCACCACAGGGGAGAGCAGGTGGAGCACCTCACCTGGGCACACGTACTCCTTCTTCTGCACGTCTGCCACGTTGAAGCCCCTCAGGTGCACGGGAGCCATGCAGAGTGTGAACTGGCCAACTGTTCGCCGCTGCCGCAGCCAATCTGAAAGCCAGGCCAGGTGGCAGTCGCAGTGCAGGTGGTTGGAGTGGAGGCGCCTGGGAAAGGAGGGTCAGAGGGAAGACGCTGTCACAGATGAAGCGGCGAGGCTGCCACCGCCAGCCAGAGTAGCCAAAAGCCCGGTTCTCCTTTCCCCAGCGTGACAGCCCCCAGCAGCCCAAGGGAGCGTTTCCCTCTGCGCTACTGAGAAACGGGGGCCTCCACCCTGCCATTGCCAGGCCGCACCCAAAGGGCGCTCCCAGGGTTCTGAGCAACTGCCCATTTCTTCACGGCGATTCCACCCTTTTCTTTCCCATTGAGCCAGCCTCAGCACACAGGAGAGGGAAAGCGACACCACTACGGTGACTATCCGTATTCCGGTCAAACTTACAAAGGGCCGCTCATTTGCAAATTTCAGTACTTTAGCTAGTGTGAGTTATGGCTGGCGTGAAACACGCTTCTCGATCTCAGTGCCCAGTCTGCGGTGGCACTGTGGCTGAGACGTGCCGTGGCCTCCACCTGTTGGCCATCCTTCATTTCCTCCCTAAGTTTCCGCTAATGGACCCACTGTATGCTGGGCCTAAAACCATACCCCTGTGTGCACCCGCGGGGCTGAGCAGGGCGCAGACAGAGGGTGAACCTTCTCTCTGTTCTCCTACGTGAATACGAGACCCTTGCAATCCACGGTGTCCCTCCCCTCCTTCCCAAGTTCAGGTGCGTCTGGTGTGTTCTGGCTGATTCGGGTAACTCTGAAAAGATTTTCTAACGAGTTCCAGGGCTCTCTGGCTTTGCTCTTCTAGTAGCTGTGATTGCAGATCAATTTTTTGGCCCTTGAGTAAGAACCCCCGGAAGGGTGTGCATGCTCCACTTCTGAGGGGATCCCATCTGGTGAAATGACCGGAACTTCCCTTCCACTCCCTGGGAGGCAAACTGAGCACATCCAGGGGCTTCTGAAGGTTTCCCCGCAAGGTCTATGGGGCTTCCCATTTCCACACTCCCTACACCCGTAGGTTGTTAGCCGTGGTGGCGGGTGAGTTTCAGTCTTATCACCTGACCATATAACCTGGGTTTCTGATGCAAATTTTAAATGCCCGATTCTGGACATGCTAATCAGCCAGCTGTACCTTGGGACTTTCAAGTACTCCGCGTTAAGCCAGTTAACACTGAGTGCCAGCCCAGAGGAGCGGCTCTGGAGAGAGCTGAAGGGCTCTTGACCACGCTCCACTTAGCGTAAGGTCAACATTGCCAATCGCTGGCCAAGTGCAAACTCACTCCTGCTGCTGCTGGCGGAGCCTTCCTGCCGCTGCGTGGGCACAAACCCACGCGGGCCAGGCCACTGGACACACTGGCTGCTTCAGGGGCCCCAGATCCCATCCCATCAGACAGAGTAAAGGAACCATATCCCACATAACACAGAATTCTTTCTGCTAAAAAGCTTTCGAAAAGATTTTTATGATTTTGCTTTAAAATCGTTAATCTTGATGTAATTTTCTTTTTGTATCTTACAGGGGTTTGCACACATTTTCATAGGCTCCTAGGCCCAAGGTACAGCGAGTATATGGGTCCCAAGCGACTCTCCCCTTTGAATTTCTAAGCTCAGATCCCTTGAGCTGAAGCAAACATGGCCTCGGAATTTAGAAAAAAGCGAGATAGGTGGGAAGGGGTGGGAGGACCCAAATCTTAAGCTGGTGGGAAGGACCTCAGTTCTGGGAGGGAAAGCAAGACCTGTCTGTTCAACAAGCAAGACCACTTTCTGCCAGGAACAGGGAGGAGGCGTAGCAGCGTACGTTTGGCTGGTTACTATTTCCTTAAAGCAGGAAGGAAAGGAGGCGATCCCATGGCCAGGTGGCCTCCACTGGGTATAAGTGCTGCCTAGGGACACGGCAACAGTGGGTGTGTCCGTGGGACACAGCGGAGCGAGCACAGGGCGGGCTGCAGTGGCGTACGCAGGCTGAGGTACAGCTCTTTTGTGAGCTACGAGAAGCAGAACCTTTTCATGAGAGTTTGGCTTTGTTTGGAAGGTGGTTGCCCTCATTGGCAGGCAGGCCTGGAAACTGGGGCGACAGGGATTCACCACGAGCCAAGGAGCATAGGTGCATGAGGCGGGTCGCGGATCAACGCAAACAAATCCCTGCCGGTTCTAATCAAGGGTAAGAGATCAATGGAACAATAAAAATGATGTTTAGTAAGTCAAATCTTTACCGAGCTCAATAGTTTCCAGGATGATAAAATGTCAGAGGTTTCCCTTTTGGAAGATTGTTTTAGGTTGGTTTTTTCTTGGTATTGGCTGGCCAGCCCCAAGCTACCTCTCTTCTTAACCTTGTTACAGGTGTTGCTTGTCCCTTTGTCCATCTTCATAGGAATTTTTCCCTTCCCAAGAGGACCATGCAAAAGAGGTGACCCAAACTGACTTGGAAACCACATGAGCATTCTTGTCAAAAGCCCAAGGCAGTGGAGCCCAGGGCAGTGCCCAGGCCCTGTTTCCTCCTCTTGGAATTTTATGGATTCTTGCCTTTCGCAGGTCTGGGAGATCAAATTGAGCAATACCATCCCAAATACTAATATTGAAAGAAAAAGAATCACAGTGAGCATGAAATTATTAATAAAGCTCGGGCACTGCCAGGAGTAGTTCTAATCCTCTTGAGTGAGAAGAAACATTATTTTAATTACTTTCAATACTTTTGGTGAGGTTTGATGGCAATGACACAAGCCAGGGTGGCCCACATGGGCTCCTGGGCTGTGCGGAAGCTTCCGTCTCCCCTCCCTCTTCTCACCTGGCACCTGCTCTTCTGCCTTTGTTCATGCTGAATGGTGTGAGCTCAGGCTCTGATGGAAAATTGCCCAAGTCTGACACTGGTTCTGGTGTTTTCTGACTGTGGGCAGCAATTTAATTCTGGGCCTCAGTGTTCTCATCTGTAAAATGGGGATATTAGTGGTGCCTCCTTCCTAGGGTTGTTGTGAGCACTGAAATGACGTATGGGAAGTGCTGAGCGCAAGCCCTGGCACACAGTAGAACACTGAAGAAACGTTTGCTATTGTTATGATTATTATAAGCTAGAAGAAACTAGCTCCAGATTTCAGTGTCTTACCAACGCATGGTCCTCCCTGTACTAGGCCATGGTTTCTTAATTAGAAACCAAAGCACTCGAGGTGGCTGGGTGGTTCCTGCATGTTGTTCTGCGATCTTTTGCTGGTGGACACATCATATTCCATGTGGATGAAACCACCTTTACAGAACATAAGGTGAATGAATACAAATGCCAATTTTTAAAAGGTGCCTTTTAGCCACAGACGCTAAATTAAATTTCCAGCAAATCCTTTTAGAGAGGGTCAGTGTTCATTCTCTATAAAATGTGGCTTTCTGAATTCAATATAAAAGCTTTCCTTTAGAAATCCCATTTATGACTTCCTTCCTCTCTCCTCTTCCCTCCTTCTCCACCACCACCAGCCGTCCCCCCCACCCCACCCTGCACACTTTAATTACAGTGAAGGGGGATTAGTCAGCTCAGGTCTCCAGGGAGTTCTGTACAGAGCCATCTCTGAAATTAAACTAAAGAGAAAATGGCAGCAGGCAGGGAGCAAGGCGAACAGACAAGATTGATTGATTGATCCGAACTCATCAGATGAATGTTCAGGATGGCAGAGAAGAATGACAACAGAAACAAGGAGAAAAAACCCTCACGCTCTCTTCCCCCTCCCCAGTGCACACCAAACAAAGCACCCAAGATCCAAGCCTAACCCTGTCCCCCAACTCCATGGAACCAGCCCAGCTTCTGGCATTGCTGCTCCTAAACTGAAAACAGCAAAGAGCGAGGATAATCACAGAACAGCACACAGGAACTGGGCTGCGGATTTCGGCAGATGAGAGTCATTTTTCTCCTATGCAATGCACTTGTTGGGGATACTGCAGGCCTGGCACCCTCACTTTCTGTTTCTTGCCCAGAAGCTCTGGGCCACCCTCTTTCCCCAGCTCATTTGTGCTTTGCTGGGAACTTTGAAGAAGTCTTTGAAGACCAAACAGCATCGCCTTAAAATTCCATGACTGCATCATCTCATTTTAAGAGGAGAAAAAAGAATAGACTTTTCTTGGCTAAGCTACGCTATCATATGATGGATCCAAGGAAGAATTTGGGAAGCAAAGATGGAAGCTGGGCTCGGATTATTATCCCTCTTTATAATAACTAGTATTGGTTGTGCACACACCATGTGCCAGGCACGGTACACGTTACAGTGTACTTCATTGTCACCACTTTGAGGTGAGCATTTGCTAACTCATTTTCCCTGAAGCACAGAGATGAGAGACTCGCCAAAGCCAGTGGCAGAGCTGACATTTAAACTCAGGTCTGCCTAACTCCAAGCTCTGGGTCCTTCCTGGGGTGCTCTGTATCACCTCCTTCGAAATTGCCTCTTTGGTCGCTTTCTCATAAATGCAGTGGCTCTCAGACTGTATGAGCTTTAGAATCTACTGGAAAAGAATCTCCTGTTAAAAACAGATTGCTCGTGTCCACTTCCAGAGATTCTGACTCCATAGATCTGGGCTGGGGCCTGAAATCTTGCTTTTCTAAGAAGTTCCAGGTGATGCTGATGCTGCTGGCCTAGGGACCCCACTTTGGGAACCTCTGCTCTAAGGATTTTCAAATCTTATATATTCTGTGTTGCTTGGGGAGCACAGATGAGCTGGTTGCTTGGAACTTTCATCCAGATTTCTGGATAAACAGTGTGATAATAACAACGGTATACCAATCGATATTCTGTATTGTCTATCACATGCCAGGCAATTTATGTATCTAATTTCATCTGATCCTCACCACCGCCCCTATTTACAGAGGATGGAATGGAGGACACAGGGCTAATAAATGGTCCCACAGGAATTTTAGCTCTTTGCCTTGGCCCTAAATGTACTTGCTGAACACCCTTGGACCTGGCTTTCCCCAACTGCTGTAATGCAAATACCGCCGAGGTTCCACCAACACAAGCCAAGCATCAAGTTTAAGCGTCTTTGGAAAGGCCACCAGAGCCCATTTGCAGAGAAACTGACAGAGAGGTTTCTTGTTGAGAAGACAGGGGAGTTCCCCGGGGTCACAAGGGCACTGGAACTGCTCTTGGTATTTGGTGTCATGGGGAGATCTGCTTCCTCAGTACACGCCCTGGAAGGCTTAAGCCCACTTAAGCTATTCCTCATAAAGAACCGGGTATCAGAATTACTGCATTCTAATGTCAGAGTGTCAGCCAGGGAGCAGGTGAGCAGGGGCCGGATGGAAAGGAGAGAAGGAGGGATGGACTGGTGCTCCCTGTCCTGCACCATTCCCAGGGGAAAACTACGTAACCACCGGCAACGTGACAGAACTGCTAATGGTCTGTGACATTAGCTAAGGAAATGGTGAATCATTAAGTCATAGTTCTATATGTTCTCTGACAACACAGAACTAATAATCTCTCCCATCAAGATGGAAGATGCAAACACACAATACAGGAAGAATTCCCACAGTCCCGGGGTGAAGAGACATGAGTCCGTCTGATGCAGAATGGCGGTTCAGAACCACAGATGGCACCGTGACCCTTCCCCGCATCTGCTCTCACTTGCAGAAGGAGGAGGCATTCGAATACAGGAGCTGTTTGCCAAGTCTGGGCATGGCAGGTTTTACAAGCAGCTTGGAGCGCTGCACCTTGGGTGTGTAAGACGGGGAGAAGGCGGGGGAAGGAACAAGGACCTCTTACTCACAGAGTGCGGATCTTCGGCATGTGGTTGAAGCTGGTGACCAGGATGCGGCTGATGTTGTTGTTGTTGAGGGTGCTGCGGAGACAGGGAATACAGGGATATGGTCAGCCGGGGAGAGCACGGGGAGTGTGGAGGAGGCACCAGGACGCTTGTGGAAGGGAAGGGAAGGGTGCATGTGACTGCAAGAGACACCACAAGTCGACAGCAGCCGGCCGGCCAGTGGGGCAGCCGAAGACAAGTGGACAGGTCTCCGGATGACAAGAGCATCCACTGACTCCTTTATCCAGTGGAGCCCTCCTTCCCTCTGCTGCCCTCTTGGGACTTGCTTACCCACCTCGAGTAACAATATCGCTTCCCGAAATCCTACTGTGTGCTGAGTGCTTCATTATGATATCTCTAATTCTTACACCTCTGATGTCAATTACGTATTGCTGTCCTCAGTTTAGAGAGAAGGAAACAGATATAGTGATGTTGCTTAGTAACACGCAAGTCTGCAGAGGGGTTGCTCCTGCATGATGCGTGAGAAGGCTGAGCTACAGAGAGGTACAGTAACTTTTCCAAGGACCACAGCGGCCACTCTCTGGAGATGGGACTTGAACCCAGCATTCCCTCGCCACCATCTCCGTGCCCTGTCCATCGCATATGTCTCCTCACGCACGATTCGTTTTCTTGGCATCTTCTGACTCTTCAAGCACATCTTATCTCAAGCCAGTCTGTGAGGACAGGGACTACGTCTCCTCTCTCCTGGGCATCTCATGACCACAGTGGAACTCCTACAGTGCAATGTGGGCACTGACTGGTACTTTTGTTCAGGGAACAGCGAGGAGAAAGGTGTGAGCTCCATAAATGAGCCAGAGTGAAATAAGGATGCTGAAGAATGAAATCAGGCTATAGGCAAGTACAGCTGGGCTGACCCTTCCGCAGGGACCCGTTATGGAAGCCCAGGGGAAGCGTGGCAGCCAAGGGAGCGTCTGCAGAGCTGGAAATGCTATGGAGCAGGAGGGACTTTCGGGTCAGTTAGTTCATTGATGACCCAGAGGGAGAGACAACACCGTGTGGGAAAGTTGGGCCTTGGGCTCAGCTCTCTGACCCCACACCTGCCTCATCGAGCAGGAGTTGGATACAGCCCTTGGTGCAATCCTTCCTGTGCCCTTCTTTCTTCTGCTCCTCCCAGGGCCACGTCGGGCATCCCCTTTTCAACAACCTAATTCCTCTTGTCCTTTCCTGGGTCTCCACTGGCCCCCACTGGCCTAGGAAGGAGCCTTTCTTCGGAAGCCTTCACTAGTTAAGCAGACCTCTTCTGCCCTTGGCTCTTGGTAAACACATTATCTTCCTCTTCAAGAGTCCGCTGCAGCATAAGCTCTGCAAAGGGATGTTTTCTACCTTGCATACTACTATAGCCCCATGACCTGGTCCATACATGGTTCAAATCAGGTCTTACTATTCCCTAGTTGTGTAGCCTGGGGCAAGTTATCAACATCTCTTATCCACAGGCTCTTCACCTGTGGAAGGAAGCAGGTAACGGCACCTCCCTTGCAGGCTGGTAAAAAGCTTAGATGTAGCACGTGCTCAATAAATGGAGGCTGCATTTTAGTGACATCGGTGGAGAGGACCTAGTGCTGTCCTGGTCTTTTCTATTCCCCGCCAACTCCACCCCCCATGGAAACAGAAACAGAGCTTCGCCCAGCACACGGTGGTCCCCATGCTCACCCCACCCAAGGGACCCTGCACTGATTCCTTCTGCAGGCCCCAGTCTGCAGCAGGACTCTAATGATCACGTTTCCCCCACCCCAGACTAGTCCTCAACCTCCCCACCCCGACCCTGGGCCAGTCATCATTTGTTTGGCCAATAAGGCCAGGAGGAAGTCTGTTTACACAAAGGTGCGGGACCTAATTCTTTTTTCTCCCTCTCTCCCATATGAATTGTGCACCTATCATGTGTGTGGCACCACGTGAGACATATTGTGTGGTAAAGAGGAATGAACAGCTCAAATTTACGTTGCCTACGTCTGCCTGCTTTGTAACTTTACTAATGCACCGATGTAGGTATTTGGCATTTTATGAAGTTGAACCTACTCAGCTATTTTGTTTCATGTGTCTTATCTTTTCTGTGTGTGTGGGTAGTAGCCATCCTGTCTCTGTCTATCCAGAAAGCTTTCAGAATACCTCATCAGACAACGTGAAGGACTTGTCACTCCCATCAGAACAGGCTCTGCGCCTTGTTGGAGAGCTTCCTGGGGGTCAGGTCTATGCCCCCCACCTTCTGCACTGGATTAGAAATGCTTCCAGGGCAGAAGGGATGCTTTCATTTCCCCTTCTATCCATCTCAGAGTTCTGGGCTCCAGATTTGGGGGGTACCAAGGTAGGGTTGTGGACTGACCATCAGACAAAAAATCTGAGCATCCTGCTTGTCTCGGAAGGCAATGAGCAAGAAGAGTTTGCAGAGAAGGGGCTTCTTTCGGACCACGCCCAGCCCCTCAACTCCAGGTGGACTTCACAGCCCAGCTGTAATTTAGCTGAAAGCACGGTACAGTTACACGCAGGGCTTCAACCGTAACTGCATCCGGCAGCAGTCCGGCAGCAATGACTTATTAATGTATTACTACACTGATATTTAAATGTGAGTCGTAATGAGAGCTATAAAACATTTACGATAATAGTAATTATTCCAGAACCCAAATGACTAAACACAGTATCCAGACTTTCATGATTTGCTGCTTGGGGCTGGCCTGTCCAGGGATGTCAGGGGGTTGGTAACGTCTCGGATGCTGATCTCTACGGCAGCTATGGTTTTTGTTTCCCTAATAAACACAGATTTATTTGATTTCTAGTTTTGGCAGCTTTTGCCCACACACACAGCACTGTGCTCTCTCTGATTCTCGTGCCCCCGCCTAAGTAGCTGGCTTTTGATGGAGAAATCATTGTTCTATCCCCAAGGCAGCAGAGCTGTGAGCGTGGGCCTTGCAGCCACAGACCTTGTTTAGATTCCAGTTCTGCCACTTACAGCCTCTGCAATGATGGGTAAGTTTCTTAATCTCATTAAGTTTCCTCTTTTGTAACGTGGGATAATAACAGCACTGCTCTCGTAGAGCTTTAGTGGTGATTAAATGAGATGTTACTAATAATTGCCAGCATTAACCGAGAGCTGACTGTATGCCAGACAGGGCCTGGGCGAGGGCACTACGTTGTGCCATCTCATTTAATTCCTCCAATTACCCCATGAGGCAGGGACCTTTGTTATCATCTCCATGTCATGAATGAACCAACTGGGGGCGCCAAGGTTTGAATCTAAGCAAGCCTGACTCCAGGAACAAGGCCTGTATTACTTTCCTTTTGCTGCTGTACAATTTAGTGGCTTAAAGCAACACACGTTTATTCTCTGATAACTTAGAGGTCAGAAGTCTAAAATGGGTTCACAGGGCTAGGTCTTTCAGGGGCTCCAGGGGGACGACTCGTTTCCTTGCCTTTTGTGGCTTTCATGTCCCTTGGCTCATGGGCCCTTCCTTGCGTCACTGCAATCTCTTGCTTCTGTAGTCGCATCTCCTACTACTCACCACGATCTGCCTCCCTCTTATGATGAGCCTTGTGATTACATTTGGAGCTTACCCGAACAGTCCAGGATAACCCGCCCTACCCCAGGACGCTTAATTCAGTCACATCTGCAAAGTCCCTTCTGCCAGGTAAGGTAGCATTGATAGGTTTCTGAGATGAGAACGTGGACATCTCCGCGGGCCGTTATCCAGCCTTCGGAACAAGGCACATACAGCACTTAGCACACTGCCTGGCTCATACTAACAGCCAGTGGTCCTTAGCTACTGTTATCGTAGCTTGTGTTTGTTTAGTCCTTTACAGGTGACAACCCAGGTTCATATCTCATTTGATACTTGTAGCACTCTGAGGTCGGAATTATTATCCCCATTTTAGAGACAAGCAATTTGAGGCTAAGAAAAGTTATGAGAATTACTGATGGAACCCCATGAGCTCCTGGTGGATTCAGGACTCGTTCTTTCTTTACCACCTCCTTCCCCCGTTTGCCTCCTACTTTCGGGTCTAGTTTGTCACTCCGGTGTGGATAGTCTCTGTCATCTCTACCCCAGCACCCAAAGGTAGAAACATCTGGAGACGCCTCCTGGTGCCTCTTGTGCTATACACCCCCTTGAAGATTAACCAGTAGAAAAATACAAGGCTGGGTCTGACAACAGCACCCCTCCTGCTGCCCCAGTCAGATTGCTGGCCCGTGCTAAGCTATGGTGACTTTGTCAGCCTCATCTTACTTACCTCCATCTCCGGGGAGGCCATTGTCCCACAGGGTATCTTCCACCTCACTGCTCTGCTCCTTTGGAGATACTTTGAGAAAATGCACTTTCCCCCCCAAATTACTCAGGTAGTGGTTAGAGGTTTTTCCCTAAGTAAATACTCGTAATTCAGCACTTACCATCAAGTTTGAAGCTCAAGTTCAGGGTCAAGTTAATTCTATACATTTCAGGACTATCCTGGCCTCCCCCTTTTCCAACCGGCACAAGCTACTAAATGGGCATTTCAGCATCAACTAGAAATAAAGCCTCTCCCTCCCCATGCGATTTAAAAGACAGTCTACCTACCTACAGTTTCTCTCCTGTACAGTCCTCGCCCCACCACAAATACTGCATTTATATTGAGTCTCACTTTGACCTGTGTAGCATCCAGCTGTTCTCCAGCTGTGCCACTATTGAAGCATAAATGCCTCACGAAAAGGAATCACTTTCCATATTAAAATGATCCATTTGGACAATGCTACTCCTGCCCATGGACCCCATTCTCTCTCAAATGTGAGCACTAGAAAAGGAATATTAAACTTTTTTTTTTCCAGGCCTCTAGGGATGAGTGAAATTGCTATGGTTTCCATAGTGCCCAGAGAGAACCTTGGTACCCTGAAAGAGTTTGTGCGTCGTCTTTCTCAGCTAAATACCAGGGTCCGGAGGCAAGACAAGGGCTCTCCGGCAATGACTAATGCACGAGGATTCACATAATGGTCAGTGTTAGGGATTGGCAAACAACTGCCCACAGGCCACATCCCAGCTAATGCAGCCTGTTCTTGTGAAAAAGGTTTTACCCACTCATTTCTGTGTTGTCCATGGCTGCTTTCAAATTACAGTGGCTGAGTAGTTGCAGCAGAGACCATATGGCTTGCAAAGCTTAAAATATTTACTATCTGGCTTTTTATATTTTAAAAAACCCCTTTGTTGGCCCCTGGCTGTTCTAGAACTGGACCATCCTGGCCCTGCCTTTGCCAGTGATTAAGTATGACAGGCTGGGCAAGTCCCATAACTGCTTAGTAAGAAGAGGGGTTAGGTCAGAGGCTTTCAAAACTTAAAAATGCAAACAAAAAACACTTCCTGGAAGCCCCCCAAGTGGCAGTTAACACAGCTGGGATTCAAAAGCAGGCAGTCTAACTCCCACCTACAAGACCGGTCCCAATGCTTCTGGAACCTGCAATGCTGTGATGGAATCAGAGCCTGGAGAAGGCCCTGTTCAAGAGACAGGGCAGGTGAATCCACCTTCGGTTGGGTATGGAAGGAACTTGGGCAGTGGTTCTCAAAGTGTGGTCCCCAGAGCAGCAGTGGCAGCCGGGAACTTGTTAGAAGTGCCTATTCTCAGGCCCCACCCAGATCTACTGAGTCAGAAACCCTGGGGTGGGTCCCATTCTTCTGTGTTTAATGAGCCTTCCAGAGGAGTCTCATGCAAGCTCATGTTTGAAAACCACTGAACTAGGGAAAAAGCTAAGAACAGAGCCTTTACCTAAGTGTAGAGGGCCACATATAAGATGCTCTCTTGCTACAACTGGGATCGAAGGCCCCTTTGGTGGAGGGCATGGTGTTCTCCCGCTAAGGAAGAGGCCCAAACTCTGAAATGGTAGCCAGTCCTCAACAGTGGTGGCTGTAACCACCCTGGAGGGCTCCAACTTGGCTTCTGCCCCCAGGCCTCTGCTGTTCCCTGCAGAGTGTGAACATGTGGCTCCCGTTGCATCACTCAAGACAGCCATCTTTGATCCAGAGGAACTAGGTCCAGCTGCAGCCAAGCCACCCTGGCAACCTTAATAAGGCTGACATTTCCCTCTGTCTCCTCCGATTAGGCCATCGCTTTATCACTCTGTGCTTTCCTGGCTCTGGGTGTAATCTGCGTGTTGTGTGTCCATAACACCATGTAATTGGCTCTAATGCAACAATATTATCTGTGAGCATGTATCACATAATTGCAAAATCAGGCATCTGCAGTAAGTGCCATTGCAGCCTCCCAGCATGTCAACCTTCCTGGGGTACTCTTGGAAGCCCTCCTCTTACCCTCAACACAGAAGGGACCCAGACTCCTTGGGTCAGATAGACCCTCTTGGTGGACTGGCCCATTCATGCCTGTCTCAAGGTAGATTGGCTTCTCCCTAAGTCTAGGTAAGCAAGGTGGTTCTCTTGTTGAGTCATCAGCCACCATGGCAACAGGATGTCTGTTTTAAGTGGACCCAGAGATGCCCTGACTTGTACCTACAAATGTGGGTGTCCAATGGCTAACACGCCAAGACTGGAAGAAAGAGCAATCTCTAACAGTGCCTATATTGAACTCACAGAGGTGGACACAGCCAAAGTAGGCAGACGCCTTTCCTGAAGAGCAGCTGAGCGTAAATACTGTGGCTGGACCCTGCGAGAAATACCTACACAGCTGGCAGGGGGGATGACAGGCACAGAGAGGTTCTGGTAGCGTGTGGATGAAAGGGGAGGGGTGGGGAGCTCACGGCTTAGGCAGGCAGGGCAGTGAGGAATGAAATGGAGGACACTGCAGATCCTTGGGGCTGTCCTTCAGGTCCCTGTTGTCCTCTTTGGCTCCTATGTCAAAGCAACTCTGGCTCTTATTGGTCTTGCTAGGTGACTGCCGATTGGCAGTCATCATGGCACTGGGAGTCCGGGCCTACTGAGGATGACCTGGCCCTAAAACCCTCTCTGAGGTCCTAGGAATGTGAACATTATTGGCCAACTCAGGTCTATTAGAACATGTGTAGATGGCTTCTCTTTGCAGACTTGGCCCCAGGAGAACACACTGAATTGCCCAGTAGGCCCATGCGGGTTGAGAGAAGTATCCCTAAGCCTCTTCCCCAGCTCAGGGCCTCGGGCTGTCCCCAGACCTCCTCCTCGGTACCCTATCACTTTTAGGTGAAGCTCCCTGTCCTGTGTCCCTCCTATCATGGCTGAACTTGTCTTTCCTTCCTAGCTGTGTGCTGCTCTGATTTGCCTGGGGGCTCTAGGAAACTCCAGAAATCAGGAAGGAGGAGGATGCAGTAATGCCTCCTTTGAGAAAACCTAAATGGAATGTTACAGGTTCTCCTGTGAACTCTCTACTTCCCTCTAATGAGCTAGACTAGTAAACGATACTGCTTTGAAGTGGGCTTGCCGAGATCTGCCAATAAAGACATCCACGACACCCATGATAATAGCAGTAATAATGCTGATACTATTTGTTAAGTGTTTGCTATGTGCCCGCACCAGGCTGAGCACTTTTCACACACTATCTCATTTAATTCTCCCAACAATCCTGAGATACTATTGTTATTTCCATTTGGAAGCCCAGAAAGCTCAATGAACTCTGTCCAGACCACACAGGTTACAGAGCTGTGGGGCCGATATTCAGGGCCAGGAGGTGTGATACCAGGACCTACATTTTTAACCATTACACGAAACTGCCTCTTGCACGATTACCTTCACGCAGTTGTTAACTGCCCAACATCCACATCTTCCCAAGGTGGAGGCGAATCCTGTCTGTTTGCGGTGGACTCACTCTGTACCGCCTTTGATGTGGCAGGGACCACGGTGTCTGCCTCACTACGGGGGCTGCTGCAAAGCAGCGGTGCACACGACCCTCCCTCCCTGCTGCTCCGACACAGAGCGTGAGGGCGGGGTGGGAGAGGCTACAGAGAAGAGAGGGCAGCTAGGTCTCAAAGCCTTCTGAGGTCCAGGTTTGGCTAACACTTCTAAGTGTTGCCAAAACACAGTGGCCCCTATGTTGGATGGGCTGATTAGAGTTTTTAAGAATCCCCGAAGAACCAAGAGTACAGCTCTGCTCCCTACGCAAAGCTTTTCTGTTGCCTGTTTGGAGGGGCAATGGGTCTCTGAGGGCACAGGAGGCGCGAGGAACAGGAGAGGTGTGGGAAGGAGGGAGGGGGAGACAAGGTGGGAAGCCGCCTCTTTCACATGGCTTGCTCTCCTGGACTTCCCTGGGTGCTGCATATTACTGAGTTCCTTGATCTCCCTGTGGACCGTTTAAATTAAAGCTCATAACCATTGTGTGGGCATGTAATGAAAACAACTGATGCTGCACTGATTAGTCCATTACTCTCAACTGTTAGAAAACATAATGATCTCACAAGGGGCCTTATTCACTGACGTATAGCAGTTGAGCTCTCATTTGACACCTCAAGTTAGCAGCCAAAGCAATAACAGCTGGGGTTTTTGTCTCAATATTTGTACCCGACTCTAAAGTGATTTGGCACCGGGTGAGCGTTATTTTTAAACACACAGCTCTCACCGCCAAGTAACATTTTAAATGGTCTCCAGGTGTCATGTAAAACCTACAGAAATAAATAAAAACAATCAGCTGCCAATTTGGGCCTTTGATGATACGGACTCCTTAACAAAAGGGCTTGTCTTTGGTTCATCTCTCATTGTATATTCATATGATGACAGGCAGAAATTCATCTCTATCCACTCAGCAGAGCCTCGGTGTGAAAAGAAAAACATAATGCCTCCAAAAAATGTTAAAAAGTAGAAGATCAAAAGAGAAAGATGAATCTTCAAATCCTGCCACTGCTCAGAGGCATGACGCCCCAGCATTTTGGGTCCCTTGAGTCTGAAGAACTCCTTACTCATTTATTGAGATGATCACACATACTGCCCAGTGGTGATTCAGAATGGTTCACCTGCCTTCCGATGATGGAGTTAATTATAAACTGTACCTTAAATGACCACATGAATGAGATGGCCTTGGTCTCCCAATTCTATTTCATTGTCTATACCTGGGGCCCTGGACAATCTTGTCCACTTTATTATTTAGAAACCAGGCAATTGCCAGCATGCCAAGATGTCCACATGGGCCAAGGATGAACAGGTGACCTCCCATTTACATAGCTGGATAGGTGAGTTTGCAGGTGAGAAGGGGAGAAACAGACAATTTCCACCTCAGCTGCATTTGGTGCCTAGCCCAGTAAGAAAGAAAGGGAAAAGTTTTAAATGCCCACTATGTGTATACTACACGAGGACAGAGAGCAAGGCTGTTTTGCGCCCTGCTGCATAGCCAGGGTCTAGCCTAGTGTTTGGCACACAGGCAGACTCGATATTTACTGAATGGGTTGCTGACTTTCAAAATATGAAGGCTCATGTTTTTGGCATCTTTGATACAAATAAATTTCCACTCTGAACAGCCTCCTGGGCTAATCCAGGGGTACAAACTCAACTGTCTATGGGAGTGAGACTTGTCACCTAAGTAAGTAGCTGCATGGGGACTGAAGTCAACACGGCCTTACTGAGCGGGATGTCACTTCTTGTTTTGCGGGCTTGTGCTAGGCAGGAATGTGGGTGCAGTGTCTCCAGTTTTTTTTTTTTAAAGAGAAAGCCAGACAGGTAGAATTTTCATATGAAGTCTCCTGGTTTTTTAATATTGGCAACTAAATCACCCTGAGGAACATAAACCCACAAATGAAACACCTGGGGGCTGCATTTGGCAGGCAGGTGTGAGTTTTTGGTCTCTGAACCAAACAAATTGACTCAACAATTTGAATCAGAAAAATGTATATTAAGAAAATCAAATATTTTAATGGAATTATGGTGAAATGCGGTCACAACCTTCCTTCTCTATTGAGTCTCCTGCAGGGCGGCCGCCAGCTGAGACACACTACAGGAACCTACTATGCAAATGAACTGTCTTTGAATGACTGAAAATGATTCAATGTTCTTCCCCCCCCCACCACCATTACTTGGGGACAAAGAGCCCAGAAGAAGTGTCTGTCTGTCAGGGAAAGCTGTGTTCCACCAGGCAGGAGTGCTCTTGCCTGGGTTTGCATGCTACTCATCAGTTCTGAGGCTAAACATCTAAGTCCCTTCTTGTGTACAGTTCAGAACTCAGCCACTTCAGAGCCGTTAGCAGAAAAACCTGAGCAGGGTGCACGAGGTTCTGTTCCTGGGCTGAGATGCCAGAAAGGTCCTGCTTTTACCCTCTGATATTGGCAAGGAAGGGGTTCTCTCAGGGAGCTGGGTGCAATTTATACCTTGGGCTATTTGGGCCAACACTAAAGGGCAGGGAACTCCAGTGCTTACTCTCTGGGCCTCTGGTCACCACTGGTACCCAGGCATCAACGATGTGGAATTTAATCTCTTTGCAGAAAGCCCTCTGCACAGCAACCTGGTGGGGCACTGGGCAGGGCATCCCCCTAAGCAGTGGCCAAAGCCTTGGAGGGTGTCGCTCCCAAGCGGAATGCAAAATGTTCCCTCTGGCAAAATGCTGGAGATTAAGGGATGGTGACATGAACAAGACATAAAGCCTGGCTTCACTAATTTTCGCTTCCTGTCTGCTAATACAGAGGAGAGTAGACAGCAATAATGAGCACTGGGTAAAGAGCCAAAGGACCGTTTTCTGGCCTGGTTCCTCCATGAATTTTTCCTATGTCTGTGGATAAGTCATTTAACCTTTCTGGGGGAGGTTTCTTTCTTTCAAAATGAAGTGATAGAACCAGTTGACCTCCAGGGTCTTTCCAGCCTACAATTTCACTTCCAGGTCCAACTGGGTTGGTATTGGCTCTAAATTGGCATTTCTAGATTGGGACTAATTTTCCAGACGGCAATAGAAGTGGTCGTGGATGCCGAGCTCTGCCCAGCTCTTCACAAAGGCAGGACATCTGGCCAAACTCTGAAAGTAGCAACCACCCCCACTGTGCGGCATGTGAAAATAGTTATGCAGGGTTGGCTCTTTTTCCTTTTGACTTTCTGCAGATACCTGGCTCAGCTTCCGTGGGGTTAATGGGCTTGCTTCCCTAACCGGCTGCTGCATCTCTGTGGGAGCGATTTTCCTACCCAGTTGACTTTGTAGAAGTCATTTGCAAGGCTGAGAGAAGTGAGTAATGGGGATCAGGAAATTAATTCATGCAGAGAGGGTTTTGCTTTGGTGGGTGACAATTTTAATGATCACAGTTCCTGGGGTTCAATGGAAATGAGTCTTTTGTGGGTACAAGACCCAGATGTTTAAATTAAGATAGAGAAAGGAAAGAGTGGAGGGTGAGGGGAATGGCAGATATTTCAAAGATTTACTTTTAGAAAATACACTGTTCAAACATTCTGCTTCTTAAGGATGGGAAACGGCCCGAGAGGTCTGGAGCAGGCGGGGAAGCAGGCCTGGTGGCAGCTATGGCGATTTGCAGAGGCATGCCCTGTCCAAACGGGCACCCAGTGACACTCAGCTTTAAACCCGACCTGTCCCATACGGTAGCCATGAGCTAAAAGTGGTGATTTTAAATCGGAATTAATTAAAATTTTAAAAATTCAGTTTCTCAGCTGCATTAGCCACATGCCAAATGCTCAAGATCACATGTGGCCATGGCTCCCACACTGGCCGGCACAGAGATGCAACATTTCCTCCATCACAGAAAGTTCTGGTGGACAGCACTGCTCAGCTCTAGATGATTGCAGCTGCATGTGGGCCCCGGGTGTCACAGCTTCTAGAGATATTCATTGGAAATTGAACTCGCACGCTTTACATAAAATTACCTGAGTTTTATATGTTGGCAATGCATTCTATTTTTTTTAAACACTGGAAAGACCAAAACAATTTTTAAAAAAAATCAAATCCCCCCACCTGCTGGTTTCGTTCAACCCATGGGCCAGCCAACACTTGAGGTCCCCTGAATTCATTATAAGGCAAAAGAAAAAGGACTCGCTAGAGCTTTTCTATGATGAGTCTGAGGAATCCAAACAGGACCTTGGAGAAACAGAGTCACTGTTCCCTTCATCCCTCCTCTTCCCATCCCTGATTCCTGAGTGCCTTCAAATGAAAGGCAAGGAAATGGAAGCTCAGGGAGAAGTAGAACCTTGCTCCAATTCTCTCCAGCTCTGCACCTCATCACCTTCTCTGTGCCGCCCTTCCTTTCATAAAGCCACCCGGCAGGAGGGGCCAATGTCCTGCTTAAGTTCCTAGGATCTTGGCTTTCAGAACTCAGTTCTACAGAGTAGTGGACTCTCGGCCACTCCAACCTTGGGCATCGGGGTGGGAATGGCAGCAGCGGTAGCAGGTAGGTTTGTCTGTTCTAGGGGGACAAGATTCCCTGGCTTGAACATCACGAGCACCACGAGATAAGTACTAATTAAGAGGCAAGATATTCACTAAACATGCTCACAGGCTGGTCACCAAAGCCACCGCTGGCAGCTGAGCGGATGGAGAAAGGGCAGAGGCTGACCCTCGGGGCATGGGCAACTTTGCAAATCAGCACAGCAGCTCTGTTTTGGGGGCAAACTGACCCCACCGCACACATATGGCAGCTCTGTGGCATTTCCCCACTGGCCTCCACATCTTGCCTGAGAGAAAACCCTCTGGAATCTTTCCTCAAAGATGCAGAGCTATTTTCCTGTTTAGTTTTGGGTGGGACAAAGCAAACCAAAAGGCTGTACCCAAACCAAGTTTGTCAAGGCCAAACTTCAGCCCAGAGACCTGGTGGTTGGGATCTGCGGTCCCTGGGGACAGCAAGACCTCCATGACCTGACTCCACCTGAGTGCCCCTCGCAGGAGAAGCTGTTAACAGGAAGTTTGTGGATGCAAGATCCCTTGTTGATGAAGAACAATTCAATTATCTTCACCACAGCCTTTTAGCCCTGGAATGTACACCCACACATTTTCAACTTCGGAGACAAAACTAGCCTTTGGTTGACAGGAGAATGAAATCAACTGGAAACCACAAGGCACCTCCAGATTCTAGGCACTTTGAGGGTGAAAGTGCTACTTATTTAAATGGAAAAAATTATTTTAGATTTCAAAGTAATTTTTACTTTCTCCTTAAGCTGGTGTTCTCAAAACCAGGCTAGTCGTTTTAAGAGCGTGCCCACCATTAAACTCTGAATCTGGGTGACGGTGGAGGAGGTACGGGTCGTGCAGCACAAGCATTTATAGAAAACCCAGTTCCTTTCCTACTATTGTGAGGGCTGAATGGAAGTTAGCGATGCTCTCTACAAAGGGCAGTTTTAATCCTGCTTGCAGGAACAAATCACAATGTTCAGCATAGTACCAAAAAATAATGTTCTGGAGAAACGTAAAGATTTTCATTAAGCAATGACAGTTCTATATGCAGAACTATGTCATGACTAGACACCTTGATCTCAAAGATTATTGAAACCAAATGTTTGCATCTGCCAGAGAAACCCAGGTGAAACATTTTGTAAGTTAAAACAAAAGAGTCTTTTCTCTGTTAGAACACACCAGTTTTCACTGCAGTTCTGATTCTGCTCCTTATTAAAAAGAAAAATCACCACTTAGCTGGAGAAATACAAAAGCAAAGGTAATGTGAAGAGTGGACTACTTGAGTAAAATAACTACATTATTTAACATTTAAAATAATTCTAGTCCAACCACAACCTTAGTTCTGTTCGGGGACATGACACATAACAGAGATGCTATAAACTGGGGTTGGGTGGGCTTCAATTCACTTAACTGATATCAACTTGATTGGGTCCACGCACTTTAACAGACCACCTACTATGTCCAGGCTCATGTGAGGTGCAAAGATAAGGCCGCGAAACAGTATAAACTTCACCAACTTCCATTTCTCTGAGTGTCCTGATTGTGCATCTGCTATTTACCAGGAACACACCAACGACAGCTCCTTTCATCCACACAACTGTCCTCAGGTGTGGATATTAGTGTTTCCACTTTTTGGTAAGTAAATGAACCCCAGGCCACCTGGTTTGGTGAAGCTAGACTGGAAGCCAGTTCTTTGGGAACTGAACACCCTGAAACTCAACCTTGGCTTCGTACCTCCATGTCCGGGGCAGTTTTGTGGAACTGGATATGATACTGATTAAGCTGAGGCTGTTAAGTTTAGATCTGAGTGCTCTATGGGTCCACTTTCCAAAAACAAAACAAAGCAAAGCAAAACCACTGTGGCTTCTAAATTATTGTGAGTGTTAAGTACAGCCGGTAATCTCACTAATGCATACAATCATTTCTATGGTATGAAAATATCTGACAGATATTTTTTAAATTTTAGTTTTTGTAGCATAGCAGTGATGAGTGATGTGCAGAGGCTTTGATATCAGGCAGAACTGGATTTTAGAACTGGAAGAACAGTCCCCTTGTACTTGCCAGTGTCACTCTGGGAAAATTCCTCAACTTTTCTAAGCTCAGCTTCCTCATTGGTAAAATGAGGAGATTCCTAGGATGTACTTTGTAAAGTTGTGGTGAGGATTTAAATAAGATGCTACATTCTAATGTCTTATCACAGTGCCTGGAAAAAGCTCAAAATGGAGATAGATTGTCAAAAGTAGTAGATGCCCAAACATGCAGGCTGTAATAATAATATTCATAATAATCATACCAATAGTTATATCATTGCATTATATATTATCATTGCATCATTGTTATTGTTAATCAGAGCATCTAGTTCCACACCCAGAGGAAGCTCAGTTGAAGTGGCTGACAGACCACCACTTGTATTAAGCTCTGGGTTTTCCAAACTGGACTGACAATGTCCTTGAATGTCCTAACACCCAGTGCCAGCACCTGCCGGCCAGGAAGGACACCAACACCGCTGTAGGAGAGTGAGCGCACTTTGATCTAGGTATGAAAATTTATTTTCACTGCCTTCTCCTTATACCAGAAAAGGACTTTCTTCCCCATTCACTTTTCTGCTTCTACCCACGGGGTTCTGTCAGGCCGTGTTGTACCGCCAGGATGTGGTTGAATTAGAACTACCCCAAAAGTCAGGTTCATTCTGTTACTGCTGCTTTGACTCTCGAATCTCTCTTCTCTAAACGGGGCTGAGAGGAAGCTTAGTACACCAGTTGATGCAGGGGTCTGGGGAGCAGAAACAGGGCAGGTGGGGTGACTCTTGTGATAAAGGAGCGGAACTGGATTTATCTCTTGTGTGTCACTTTCATATACATGGACCCAATTACAACTGCTGTAAAATCAAAGGGAATTTGGAGACTAGTTTAACTCTTCAGAAGAACTTCCCAGAAGATGAGACATGAGATATTCCTGATCGCCTCTGCAGTGGCCTTGCTCAGTTGTGGACTGTCCTGGACTCTCTGTCACTGAGCGCTCTCTGTGCAAGGCCGTTCAGCCATCCTGGCAAGCTCAGGCCCCGAGAGCTCCATCCACCCGAGCACCTGCTCACATAAAGCTTTCCTAAGCTCAGCACGTGGCCCTGCGCTGGATACACAGCGTGCCCTTGCCTTCTCAGAGTACTAAAGCAGGGGTGGCCTGGGCTGGCAGCTAACCTAAATGAGTAGGGGTCAGTGGCAGAGTGGAGTCTGCACACCCCACCTAAGGAGCGTGGGTGCTCCAGCCACAGCTGACCGCAATGCAGGAATGCCGAGATGTGGCCCAAGGTCACCAGTGCTTCCGGTTTCAAAACAGAAGCTGGAAATTTGGACCTTTATGTATGATATCCTCATTTTTAAATGTGAAATGCTAATTGCAATTGAGAATACAGGACAAAAAAATATTCTCACCTGTGGGCACAATGTAGTCTGTGGTCTAGTTTGCAACCTCTGGTTTAAAGAGAGCTGAAGGCTGGGTCATCCCTTGATTCTGTCATGGACACATATTTGCCCGCTCCCAACCTCCTAAATAATATCAAAAACTTTATGACAAATTTTCAAAGTATTATACAAACTGGGCTTAGGATCCCCAGTCTTACTGGAGCGGCAGGTCCCTTCTGAATAGCCTAATTGCATGGAGGTGCCCAATGTGGGCAAAGAACATGGGTCAGGGGTCTGGAGTCCCAGGTTCTAGTTCATCTGCCACCACCAACTTGCTGTTGACCTCAGGCAAGTCTCCTAGCTAGGCTGGGACCCGGATGAGCCAGGCGGGGTGGGTGCGCAGGGTGCAGAATGTTAGGAGGCATGCGCCTCCCTCCACTGCCTGCTCTCTGTGTCTTATCTGGACAAGAAGAGGTTGTCCTGGAGACACCTAAGGTCCTGCCAGCACCAGCCTATGATAATGTCACTAAATTTCCAAAATTGGCAAGTGAATAATGGGAGTGAGAGCTTTAAAACAGCACATGCTGTTATCTATGGACCTGTTGGATCTCCTCGAGATTTTGCTGGTTCCAGTGATTTATCCAAGGCAGACCACTCACTGGGAGATAAGGGCATTTGCAGGATGTGTTACTGATGTCTGTGGTCTGGCGTTTTTGACACCGTATCTACTGAACTTCTGATTTGCTACATTTAATCAGGAGACAGCGTCTGAAAATATTTTTTCTTCTCCCATAATACAATTGAAAACAATTTAATGACTTATTTTATTAACAACTCATTTTTGTTTCACATGACTATACTTTTAGTTTGTTTTTCATTAGAGTTACGCATCTTTTCTGACCCACGATGGCATGTCGGGCAGGGAGATGCTACTTTAACCGAAGCGCCTGGCCGTCCTCAGCCTGGCTGGCAGGGGCTAGAAACCCCTGGCTCGGAACACTGCCGCAGCAATTCCTGGTCACACAGAGTTGGGAATGCGGTCTTGGCATATTCGGCTGCAGCGTGAGCATGACTTACTTGGAGAAAACCTAGTGCTATACGTGAATCGCCAAATGTATAAAACAGGTGGAAATTAAAGGGCAATGATTAGCGTAACAGAAGCGGGTCTGACTCACAGAGGCTGGGTCCTTCAATTAAGAACCTTAAATGCCACAAAGTTGAGGCTGTATATTTGGGGGCTGTGGGGATGTCTGGAAAACAGAGCCCCCAAACTGTTGCGTGCCAAAGTCAATTGGCAACAGCCAGGAGTGAGAATAAATCATCTCTGGAACTACAACGTAAGTCAGTGGAAAAATGGGATGATTTTCTTCCTCCTGCAAGTATGATTTACCTTCAACTTTGTGGAGACCCATTAACTGGGTAAAGGGAGTGACAAGGACAATTTCACAAGCTTGTGGGAGGCTCTGTCGTTCTCCCCAGCAGGACTTTTCGTCACTGGTGGTTTGCCTAGTCCAGTTCTTGGAGGCTGGTTGACACCATCCTGCAGCACCCGCCAGCCATGCTATAGGGGAGCCAAGCCCCGTAACAGCCTTGGCAGCCCAGACCCCAAGGGCAGCTTGGTGGAAGGGCTGACGACACAGGCTCTGCTGATAATCACTTAGCTAAGCAATCACTTGGCTGCTCTGAGATGGGCTACTTCTTTGTAGAAGGAGGGTGATGATAATAGCAGCTCCCTCGAGGGGCTGCGAGGATTAAGAGCTAGTGTATGTAAAAGCACTGGTTACTGTGCTGGGTATGAGTAACCGCTAGCTGTCACCATGGCCCTCATTACTTCTCCCCTGCAGTGGCACAGAGCCTTAAGAAGTTTCACCCCTACTATGATTTTCTTTTTACTCCCTGGAAAGGGGAGGGTGGTGGCTCCTTTTCTTGTCTACCACATTCTGTGCTGGTCATACCCCCCAAAAATGAGGTTGAGGGGGGCAGATCTCAGTCTCTTCCAACCTTGCACCAGTTCATTTCTCCCTCATGGCCAGCGGTTCCCTCCCAGTCTCACCTCCTAAATTCTCATTCAATGGAGCTGGTGAAACCAACGCTAGCCTTGATGGAGAGAAATTTTATGGTATTTCCACCCGTAGAAATGATGAAATAACAAGGTTATCGCATGTGAAATATTTCTACTAGTAGTTGACATCCGCAAACTTTCCTTAATTTTGACAGCTTTCAATAAGATAATCGTGAGCCTTTCCTTGTGTCCTACTTCATGCTGCCTCATGTCAGAGAAATCACACCCAAAATGTTATATTTTTTCTTCTTAATTTATAGACTTTAAGCTTTCGATATTTAAAAATGATCTTTCTGGGGATAGGCTGTTTGGAACTCTCCTCTCTCTCTCT
The DNA here is from genome assembly GCF_000956105.1 of Propithecus coquereli. Classification (NCBI taxonomy): domain Eukaryota; kingdom Metazoa; phylum Chordata; class Mammalia; order Primates; family Indriidae; genus Propithecus; species Propithecus coquereli. The sequence continues at coordinate 307,030 of NW_012148631.1, forward strand.
GAAAAATGTATTAAGTTAATGTGTGACACCCTCACTTAGTTCCTATTTATTATTTCATTGCCAAGGTTCTTTATGGTGCCTAAATCGTGATTACAGAGAAGCATTATAAAATGTCAATGTGTGGATGAGATTTGGAAGGCCTGGGGGTGGGAAGGGGAGGTTCTTCAAATGGAGATGTCAGCTCCAGCCAATTTCAGGATGGCTCACCATTAAGATGGATGGTTCCAAAGCCCTGTGCCTCTGCTGGAAATTAAAAACCCACGGAATAACTGATTATGATTAATTTTAAGTACTTAGCCATGTGAAGCCAAATGAGAGCATGTTTAAAACAAAGCTATTGATCTGGCTTTGTTTGGAATTGAGAAGATAAACTAATCAGATCCTGTGGGCTCTTTGTAATGATGGGGAATGAGAACTTTTTGTTTTCTTTTTTGTCACAGGTTTTTAAACTTTTTGAGACACCTGATGTATCTGGATATCAATTGTTTTTTAATAGCAAGCATCTGAGTAGAGAGGAGCTGTCCAATTCTGCCCTGGGCAGGGGTTGGGTGGGGGCCAGGGCATGCACATAGGGACAACAGTTAGGGAAGCAGAAAGGACGATGTTTATGAGAGCCCCTCCTATGCAGTACGTAAGTTGTCTCTTCATAAAGTTGAGGAAATAGACTCAGAGAGGTTAAGAAGCTCGACCCTAGTCCCACGGCCTCGGATTCCACATCCAGGTGTGTCTGCTGTAAAGCCCTCTCCTCTACCCCAGACTGCTTCCTGGCGCGGCGAGACAACACCACTCCCAGCACACAACGAGCATGCGGCTGTCAGGTCGTCACAGCTGTTTCGTGGCAGCTGGTGACTTCCATTTCCTGGTCCCTTCCCAAGGAATTGTCTTATCTTTCTCATTCTCTCTGTCAAGGGAGGAAAAAGGTGATACGTTCCTAACAGCCTTTCTACTCACGCTATTTTGCAGGCAAGGGGAAGCGTGTCTACCCTTCTCAATGCCCAGCCTCCCAATGGGAGAAGTCCTGGGTTACTATATTTGGGCTGGCATCCTCTACCTCGCAGACATGCATTTGATGCCGGTTCCGGGGTCAGAGTTTGGGTAAGGAGAGACCATCCATCTCAGGAATGACAACTTGACCTCCCTCCCTGCGGGTCCGGCCTGTTCTGTACCAGGAATTCTCGGCTTTCGTCCAATTTCAAGCAGCTTGCAGCATCAGCAACCCCTCCTATCTCCCGTGATTCCTCTTGGAATCACCTTCCTCTCAAGCAACGTGGAGAGGCTCTCCCCAACCCGCGGCTGGTGTCTGCGGGGCCAGGTGAAAAGACAAGTGGAGGGAAGACCTTTTACCCTTCCCTTAAAGTACAAAGGAACATTTGAATATATTTATTCATTCATTTATTTGGTATTCATTCACTCTTCTGGAATCAGAGATAGGTAACCTGTGACTATGTCATTTTTTATTTTTAGAGGGATGCTCAAGAAATCCTACTCTCTCTCATTCACTGGCTAGAATAGTACCATCAGAATTATTTTTAGAACCAAGCAATTACAGAATTTGGAAAGGGGAAGTCACTCCCAAGACAGAGCGACCAACTCCTTCATTTTACAAATGAGAAAACTGAAGCTCCGAGAGCCGAAGAGACTTGCCCAAGGTCACACGGCTAATTAGCGGCAGAATCAGGACTGAACCACACATCTCCTGACACAAGTCCTACTGTGCTGTACTGCCTTCCTCTCCAGGTTTCTCCAGATCAGGGACAGCTAGAAGTGTGGCTTTGGTGGGTACAATCAAAATGTTTTCTTACACAATTCAACTTTAGTTTGAATGACCCCAAGATGACTCCTAGCTGACTTTCCTCCTGGAAATCAGGTTTCCTTAGTTAGACCCATTTGGAAGTCCAGAACACAGAAAGACAGCTACACATTTTTTCGAGACAAGCCATACAGGGTGTGATTATGGGGCAGGGGCCACCTCCTCTCGTCTTTTCCTTCCTGCCACTTTAAGGTCACAGTCACCGCTTAAAGTTTGAATTGAAACCTGAGATGCAAGCCCAGGAGCAATGGCAATGGCTGGACTTTCCCAGGCTGTCTGGCATCCCCCAGTGCTGTGCCAAGGTCCTTTCTGATTCTGGGTGATTCCAACTGACCTCCAGGTGCTCACCCCCTCTCACTCACCCCAGACCTGGAACCTGTCTCCTGGCTTGCCCTCTCTCAAACACACTCGCCCTGGATGCTCTGGCAGGCTCTAGGGGGCTGCTCCAGCCCATCTGTCTCTCCCAGCAACAAATACTGCGGGAGCATCGGGGGAGAAAGACTCAATTGAGACTTAATTAGCAGGAACCCCAGTTTGTGGGAGGTGAGAAATCACACTTCGCTGCCTGCAAACACTTTGGCCAAGGTGAGCCAGAGGGATCTCCCGGTTCCCAATTTTAATAGCACTGCAGTAGAAGCCCAGAAATGCATCCACACGGACCCCCCTCTGCACACACACTCCCCCTCTCCCCTCCCTACATGGACACACACGCACGCACGCACACAAGGCAGCGATCGCAAAATCAACTCACAGGATCTCCAAATCGCGCAGGGCTCGGAAGGCTCCATCTTCAATGCAGCTGATGTGGTTGTTGTCCAGTTGCCTGTGGAAAAGCAAGGGAGAGCATGAAGGCTGAGCGGGGCAGCGCCGAGGGGCCAGGCGGCCCGGGCCACCCGAGCGCCTGTCCCTCCACCCCCTTGCAGGCTCTGCTCGTCCCCGCCAGGAGCTCGCGCAGAGCCAGCCTGTCTGCCACGCTGCTCCGTCTCTCCTCTCTGACTGTCTGAGCGAACTACACAGACGAGCGCACCAAAGGCTGTCAGGTCTCAGTAAATATTAATTGCGCATTTTTTTTTTTTTTTTTTTAGGCAGAAGGGAGTAATTTCATTACATTAGGGCATCCAATCCATTACGAGCTCTTACCGTCATGTCACTGAAACAATTTCATTAAGCTAAAGGCCTGTAAATCATTGGAGGTCACTGCTCTGCCCTCCGCGACCTCCCAGAATGCTGTTTTCTCTCTCCCATTCCCTCGTCTGCCTTTTACTGGAAGTTGCAGGCTCCTGCTCTGACACCGTGCTAAATCTCAAGGCTTTATCTGCCCAAGAGTGGCGAGGGTGCATGGGGAATATACCAATTCCAAATTAGACTCAACTAATCTAATTTTATAGTCTTTTTATTATTCTAAGCACCAAATGTCTGTGGTGGTTTGATGCCGCCGTGCATTGTTATGGGGCCCATCTGGTAGGTCATTCTATTGAAGCATTTTCTGACTAAATACAGATTCCCTCAAACTGCACCAACCATCATCAACATTAAAGAAATTCATTGATGGAAGTGTTCACGATGGGGGAAAAAAAAGAAATATCGTTATTGCCTTAAAGATGTACCACTTAAATTTAAATTGGGGAGAATTAAATGCACCTATTTCAGGATTCCTTTTCTATTTCCCTTTCCATCCCACGAGCATGAAAATAATGTCTTTTAAAAGGATGCCTTGACTAATATACATTCTAGTTGGGGACCGTGGTAATTTAGTTGAGGGATAACAAATAGATACTGTTTTTTCTAAATCAAAATATTAATATATATCTGATGTGTAGTTAGGATACCATGACCACACCCTAACTAAATATCAGATATTATATATAACCCATTTGATTCCCCCCAAAAAAGATGTTATACAGAAAACGGTTATTAACATCAGCTTGTTTGTTGTACTTTGTTTGCAGAGCATACCATGGTCTTTGCGGAGGACGGGCTGAAAAGTATGGCTGTACTGAAAAACTCCTTTATAGATTCTTTTAAAATTTTTTTTTTTGTCTCAGAAAAAAAATATGAGCCCCTTTCATTTTTTTGGAGGGATTTCCTGTTGCTGGAATCTTCATTTGTAATTTGCACTAAACTATCCCAAGATGATTCTCCACAAAGGCTGTGTCAAAGCTACCTTTGGTAACCCTTTCCAACGGCTTTATTTTCCGTCAAAGGAAGGCAGAATTAAAATGAAAATACTGTTATCCTTGGAAAAGTATATAGATGTAGGATTGTATAAATGCACACAAAGGAAACACAATTAAAGTGACGTTGTGTGTTACAATAAACAGGCTCTGCCACGAGATTATGTGAAATTGCATCATCTCAAGAGATGTTCACATTATAAGATTTAGATATTCAGAATTCAAAAACAAACAGTAAATGGGCATTTCAAGAAGCAAAAGCACACTTTAGGTTGGCGAGTCCTATATACCCAGTGTTTCAAAGTTCTCACCGATGCCCTCTTACACGGAGTCTCTCTGTGTATCCCTAATTCTTCCGGAGCCTTTCTTAACAAGAGTTTGCTGAGCGTCTTTTTCCATGGGTTTCTCGCGGCAGTGGGACCACGGATTCCCTGCAGAGGTTCTGTGAAGGCAGGCAGTACTGCAGCCCAGCTTCAGGATTTATCATCAGTTTAAAGGCCGATGAATCAACAACCCCTGCCCACGCCAAGGCCACCGAACCTTACCAAGCAGAAATACAGTGGATTGGCTTTTGGCTCCGAGAAATTGTTCAATGAACATGCTGAATTCGGCAAAAATGGCACCATCCGCCTAAGTAGAAAAGTATCTAAATCATCAAATCGGGAAGTCCAGGGTGCGTTAGAGGTGGCAGTTTGTGGTGCATCGGCTTTTGTGCAGACATTTCAGAGGGGACCTTGCTATTAGTATATTATTTATTTGCTGAATTTGTGAAGCATTTTCCATTCCTTTTGAGAGACCAGAAACCAAACAGAAGACTCTAACTGTACAGCATTTTACATGGAAAGAATGAAATCTGCAGGGCAGAAGAGAAAGGCATAGAAAGAAGAGAAAAAATAAAGTGGTAGAAAGAATAAAAAAGTGCGTTGGGGGAGATGGGCAAAAGATTAAAAAAAACCCACCACGCACTACTCATATCTGATCAGAGTCCTGTAACTCAGCAAACTGGAGTGGTGGGGACAGAGAGTGTCAGAGAGGGTGCTGGTTGTTTTCGGGCTAAATGCAGAGACATGGAATATATTATCCAACAAACAATGTTTAAATATTTTTAGTGGTTGGTAAAAGTTGACATCTAGTTGTTTCTCTGTAATGGGGAAAACTGAGCTTTACTATAAGCATCTCTGTGGGTATATTTTATAGACTATTTAAATATGAAATGCATCAAAATTTAAGATATTTATGCATAAGTGTGCTTTTCTAGAAGACATTTGTTATAACTGAGATTGTCTTCTTTGGTTATAATCATAGATAAACAAAACGGGAACTGTCTCCTAACCCTGGTAGTCAAAGAGCCATTCGCAAGACCTCTGCAGTGCTGGAAGGCCTATGGGGCCCACGCGGCAGTTACTCCATTCCAGCTATTACATCTCCATGGCACCGAGCATCAAAGCATTTGTGAAAAGCCCGATTAATTGTCCACAATCATTCCTGATATTTCATACAAATACACTAAGTCTCTAAAACAAAGTAAATACGCATTTGGTCCACACAGGTTTTTCCTTGTGAAAATATAACTCAGAGACGTAAAAGTTAGTCCTTGAGCAGGGGAGAGGGGAGGCGAAATAAACACCAGCCCAGTATTTCTTTGAGGGTGGTGGGGTGGAGTGTCATTAAACACACACAGAACCTTCCGGGGCTGAGGCCAAAGCATTTGCCTTAGCAGTTTGCTTCTGGGGCTTGACGGGACCGGAGGCCGCTGACATGTATTCTAAGCTCTCAGGTCAAAGGTCCTTATCGTGCCTTTGAAAGGCCTCGGTCAAAGACCCTCTCAAAAACAAATCAACAAAGCCCACTGCCCAGCCTGCACCATGCACTCCATCACTTAAGGAGGCATGTGCAAAAAGAACTTTGGAAATGTGAGCAGAGAGGACTCAGCGGTCTGAGAATGCCCGATAGCTTTCTTTCCGTTTTTCCTTGGCAATAAGAAGTGTATTTCCCACTGCAGCTGAATCCTTGCTTCCTTCCACACAAAATAACTTATCCCCATGTGTAGCACAGAGCCAGGCATTTCCCAGATGGTCACTGATGGTTGCAGAATAAGTCCTTCTATGGCAGTATGTCAGGGCTGGGCCCAAACTCTATGGGATAAAGTTCTAAGCCACAAGCCACACTGTCCTGGCCGTGCGGCATCAACAACGAATAAGCACCGAGCACACCTGCTATGCCCAGACAGGGCTAAGTGCCTTCCAGGCTTCCTTGTCTTTCTGAGGCACTGACCTCTCCTCGGGAGCCCCTGGGAAGGAGACTTAGAATAAAGTGAGATGTCTCTGGGCCCCAGGTGAAGATGGGCATCAGGAAGGCAGTGGATGGATGGAAGACTGGCTATTTTTTGGAGGCATCTTTTATTGTCCTCTACTTTATACAGAATACTCAATTTGATTTACACTCCCCTGTCTCTGAATAAACTAAGAAGCCCCAAAACCTTTCATGATATTAAATTAACTGCTCTAATTTCCCCGAGAAGCTCAGATTTCGGCAAACAATATGAGTGCTAAAATGATACCAGAGTCCATTTAGAAAGGAATCCTCAGACAAGCACTAAATGCAGACTCCCTGAGAGGAGCTTTCTGACTACTGTATTTTTATACTCTGAGAACATAAACAAGGCGGAAAGGAAAGCCAGCATGAGCGAGGACTTAAAATAATCTCCACAAACGGCAGACAGAGAGACAGCACTTTTGTAAGAACTCCCATTCATAAGCGTGATCTACTCCTATTATCACAGTTCATCTCTTTCAATTACAATTTGAAATTTCATAAAGCAGGATTAGAAATATTTTTGTGCTTCAACAATTAAAGAAGCACACCTAAATCCTCAAAAAAGGGTTAAAAAAAAAACGGACTACAATTTTAAGAGCAATCTACCAATATATCTCTGAACAATAATCAAGAAAAAAAAAAGAAAGAAAGAAGGAAGAAAAGAAAGAAAGAAAGAAAAAAAAAGAGACAAAAACAATAAAATTTCAGGATTGCAATGATGCATTTGAATCCCTGTGAGGAATACCTTGAAAACAGAAATTTCCAGAAACGGGCTTTAGGAATCCGGAAGAACAGAATTCCCAACTAATTATCTGCGTGCAAGGTCTGCATACCAGGGTACATCCATCCAGTTGTTCATTCCTCATCCAGATGTTCTGGGGGCCCAGCATCTCCTCAGATGGATGGTTAAACTTAGCCCGAGGGCACTGTCGCTCCGGGGGTCCAAAATTCAGCAGCAGAGTTCTGCTCTAGGACTGCGGCTAGATCTGCTACAGTCTTCCTCATACTAAATGGGAGAACCAGCTATGGCTCAGCACTCTCTGGAGTTAAACAGTTTTGCTAATTTCTGAATAAAACTACCTACACAAAATGTGCAAAATAATTGGGGGACTTCTGTATGAAATTCACAAGGGAAGGCTTACTGGAAACCCAAAGCAAGTCTACAGTCGTGGAATCCAGCAATTAATTAACCCATAAGAGCAACAGAGTACTATTATATGTTCACACTGTATTAGGTACCCAGGATATATAATGAAGTGTAAGACATCCTTTGAAAATATTTGGAAGAAGGTTACCACCTGTGGTTTTTACATCTCAATTATCTTAAAAGGTTTAAGAGAATTCTAAAGACTAAACTAATTTGAATTTGTTTTTGATGAAATATATACGTTCATACATGTACATGTTTGAGGTATACTTCTTTTTCTAGACTGAGGAGAAATGGAATGTTACAACTATTAAAAAAAACCCAAACAAACGAACAAACTGGGAAATCCTTGCTTTCATGAAACAAGGCAGAAGACAAAACATGAAGCAGCCTTGACATACTATTTCTTTTCTTCCCATTATCCAATTGTCCTTAAGCAGAAAATAAAAAATCTAGTAGCGCTTCTGAAGGTTGTTTTTAAAATCAGTATTGAAGTACAAATTATAGAAGCGATTGTCTGCTGCTGGCTGGGGTCTTTGAAAAAAAAATAAAGCTGAAAGTTATTTTAACTGGCAAAAGGAAAAAAAAAATTATGTTCAAAAGAAATGCATATACTTCATATAATTGAGTACTGGTCACACTTTTTAGGCAAATCAAACACTTGATCTAAGCCACAATCTGCTAATGAATTGTCACTGCTTCTCATCATTAGGGAGCTACTGTAATTCCACATTAAAATGACATCTCAAATGAGCAAAAGGAGGTGAATCTATTATTTTGCACATTTTGTACACTTGTCCACCAGGCCGGAGAATACATGCATATAGATATGTTTACTGATCCATGAATTATTTAAGTATCCACAAAGATCCCTGTCTAGAGAACTGACAACTTTATGCCTATTTTTCCTGTATATGTAGTTACATGTAACATTGTAATACAAATACATATTCTACAATAGGTAAAGCAATTGTTGACCTCTGACATTTAATGTGGTCTATACAGTTATCTTTAGAGATATTTAGATAACTGATTGTTAGCATTCAAAGACTCCATCCAACCAAACCTACTATGTAAAGGACAAGTAGCTTTCTGATCAGAATAGCTTGCTTAGAACTTAGTTTAAATTGAACATGAGTCTATTTTAACAAGCATACTTTGTCACATGGCTTGCGTAACACCTTTTATTTAGTACGTATCATATTGCTGTTCGACATATGTAACTTCTCAGCAGAAAAATAACTGCATCCACTCCCGTAGGTGTTCCTGAAAGGAAGTTCGGCAATAATGCAAACACCAATGATGGATTAGCAACAAGGAAGCACACCAGACCTTGGAGGATAAAGAGGTGTTTTACACGTCACTGGGAAATATCAATAACTCCACTTCTGTGTTTACGCGGTTTCCTGTATGTTGGGCATTTGGCAAATGAATTTGTGTTGAAAAATGCAAGGGGGAAAATCTCTGCAAACCAATTTAGCATTAAGGATAGTTACGGGGAGCAAGTGAAATGTCCATTTAATTTGGGCAAGTTTAAACTAGAAACAAATTTCTGGCATTTCTAGATAAATAAAACAATAACAACAAATAAATTAAAAAAAAATCAAACTAAAACAAAACAACCCACATTCATGGTGAGAGAACTTCATTTGTTTTCCAGCAACTTTTAGACCAATGGGACCAAGGAAACTTGGTTACTGTTTGTAAAGTGTGCACTCACATTTTGAGATTTGCCTCAAACAACCTGTTTCCTGTGGTCAACTTCATGTTAGGACAAAGGGGTTTATAACTAGGTGGACCAACTCCCCAAGGTGTGCCTGGGACTTCCCCTGTTTTAGCACTGAAACTCCTGTGTGGCAATCCCAGGAAAACTGCCGTAGCTGCTCCCCCGTCATACCCTTGGGGCCGACTCAGTTGGAAATAGATTTATTCTCAGCACATGATTCTTTCAACCGTGTCCCTAAACCTTGAAATGTCTGTGGATTCACAAACTCGGCTTTCAGTTATGTCGGCTCTAAAGGGCTCCTTGCTGCATCTTCTGCAGAATGGGCTTTGCAAACACACCTACAGAGAGGCTGGCAGGAGTCCCGAAAGTCACTGAAATGTCCTACCGTGCATCCTCAACCTTCCTCATTGGGAATTAGAATTTCTTTGTAAGAAGTATCTGTGTTTTACTTGCCGGCCTTGCTGATGTCATGAATACTCAGAGGCTGGACAAATAAATGGCTGTCTCCATAGTGATTGGGGCAGGTTTGTGGTTTCCCTAGTTACACTCTTGAGCGATAACCATCTGTGGTTCTTCCCCGGCAAAGGCGCAGGAGGGAGGAAGGAGTGAGAAACCAGGAAGATGAAATCTGCTTTTGTTAACGGGCATGGAAAGTTATCTTCTGCATCTCTGTTTTTTACTACTTTTTCTAAATCACCAAGCACAAACAGTAGTGAGGTACTGAGAAGTGGTTTTTTTTTTTTCCCCATCCCCCTGGGGGTTTCAGAAATGTTCTCACTAGACTCTAAGGATTAAAAACTATCCCAGCTGTGTGTCAGACCAACGTGCAGATGCCAGAGCTGAGGTATTTCTTCCCAGGTACGAGGTGGGTGCCCAGGTGAGATGCCATTCAAACACAGGATTTTAAGCATCCACACTCGGGGTTGAAACCGTCAATCAAGTCATCGTGGGGCTGTCTCTCTGACAATGGATTGAGGTCTTGTTGCCTCCTTAGATCTCTAGAGATCTTTGTTTCCCTTTAGAAGAATCACATGATATCTCATCTAGAAATTTAACTAAGACTTCCTTGATTTTATCCATATTTCCAGCCCATGCTAACCAACCCTCTGGAGGCTCTCAATATTGACTACCCATTTTTTTGTACAATGGAAGACCAGGACTTGTGTAATTGCTAGCTGTGTGGACCAAGTCATTCACATCCTTGTCCCTGCGTGTCACTTTCATCAGTCTCAGTTGTAAAATGGAGATAATAACATTTCGCCCAAAAGGAATTTTTGAATATTAAAGTAATGAAATGTGTGCACTCTGAAAATGTATTGTTGGCATTGCTTAATTTTATTTGCCTTAAAACAAATAATATTAAATATGGGAATTCGTTTTTACATAGTCTCTGAGGTCTCTTTTAGCGCTGAAGTTATGTGACCTGAGGATGATTTCTTATGAGTCTTAAGGAAAAGTTCCTGTTCGTCGCACTCAGACCCGTCTGTGATTTCAGCCTATTCTTTCTTCTTCCGTCCTAGACCAAAGAATCTATTATTTGAGATATTCAATATTCAATATATTCTTTCTGGACTAAGGGCAGCAGCTCAGACTGATATGTTTTTCATACTTCTCCAGCTGCTAAGAGATTGAAATACGAGAGGCCACCAGAAACCTACGCCAAAGGAGATATAAATGTTTCCTTTACTGGGAGAATGATGCAAATATGGGAACATTTTCACAATTCCCGTAGGTGAGAATCACCAAGGAGAGAAACTGCAAAATTTAACCCCATTTCGTGGTGGCCGTTTCCATTTAATAACTCATCAAATATTAAGCACCTAAAATAGTCAAATGCCACAGCATCTATGGGGTATAATTTCTTAATCTGAGCATTCCATAATCTGTATACAAACCTTTAGTGACTCCTCGCGGCCTACATCGTAAATTGTAACAACAATATCACCGTCACAACCACAATAATAATTGCACATATCATTTATTCATCATTTATTAGGCATCAAGTATTGAGCTGAGCATCTTAAATGTCTTAATGTCGGTTTGGTCTCACAACAGTTCCTGCTTTACAGAAGAAGCAAGTGAGACACTGAGAGCTACATCTCTAAACCTGGCTTTGAACCCAGGTCTGCCCATGCTCATAATGACCACGAGAGCCGCTGCTCCTCTGGAAACAGCTCAGACTCCTTAGCAAGGCATCGTTCCAACCTCTACGCAACATGTGAGCATACCAAGTACTTTTACTTTTCCATGTCTCACTTATACCGGTCCTTGCCCCCTCCTCTGTTTGGGGAATCCCTCCCATCTATCAAGACCCTCCTCAAGGGCCACATCCTCTATGAGACCTTCCTGTACCAACTCCCACAAAATGCACCGCTCTCTCCAAGCTCTGATGACCCTTTGGTCATCCTGTTCCTTCAAACACTTATTTCACAGCAACTGGGCTAGTTGTGAACACAAGAGGAAACCAAGGTTTAGAGAGCTTATGCAGCGTCATGAAGGGAGCTCAGCTAGTACACTGGACAGTCAAGTTCAAACCTGCCTTCCTGATCTGGGAGCCTCAGGGCTCACCCATCATGCTATTCTACTTCTTTCTGACTTTCAAAGTGTAAAGACAGGGAACCTATAACATGGCTGTGTGGGTGCGATTCAAGTTATCATAGGCTGGGAAGACGCTGGCAACAAAAGTCAGGGTTTGGTCTCGGTATCTGTCACTGGGACCCAGTTGCTCTCCTTGGCCTGCAAGCATTCTTACCCAGAAGACGGGCAGAGTGGTGGGGACAGACCACTCAACACTATCCCCCCACTGCCTCGCATGTGTCTCTCAAACAGATTCCCTGAGCATCCCAGTCCATTTGGCTTTTAGGATCACTGGGGGAAGAAGACTGGTTTTCGCTCCAGTCACTGAGGACCATGGACAGGTGCCTACACCCTAAGGAGATGGTTCAATTCCGGGTCACCTATTGGGACCCAATGGGTGGCCTTCTGACCAGGCTGGGACAGGTTAGTGCTTTCTTGGGCAGAGGCATGGCATATCCAGGGAAATGGTTCTCTTGCTCTAGGCAAGTTGTAACTTACACAGATCTTAACCCGTTTTTCCTGGGCATGGCCTCTCCCAGTAGCGATACAGGCTTGTCTTCCAAAGGTGCACAAGCCACAGGTACTGCAACCACTGGGCAGCGCTAACCAGGCTGTGCAGCAGATGTTCAGGGCGAGTGGCCATTAGCGAGGCATCACTCAAAGGTATTTTCGTGGCAGCAGAAGCCAATTAAACATGTCTTGTAAGCTCAGTGTAAGGGAGTATAAAGGCCCTTGTAATTAACTGCTGAAAAAAGGGCATCAAAACCCAGCAACACCGGCTATGCTGATAACTACATTCGATTGAGCTAACGAGCAGAATTGAAATACTCTAGGAAAAGGCCTTCTTTTTCTTTACTATTAAGGAATAATGAATTCATGGACTCACCACCAACAGGACAAGCAGATGCAGTATCTGTTCAGTACACTACAGAACCTGCAGTGCCTGGCACATAGGAGGTGCTTGGCACAAAATCCCAGGAATTGCATTAGATTCCACTATACACCCACACCCACAGGAAGGCTACAATTAAAAACATGGAAAACAATAAATACTTGGTGAGGATCTGGAGAAATGGGAACACTCCTACATTGCTGGAGGGAATGTAAAATGGTGCAGCTGCTGTGGAAAACAGTTTGGTGGTTCCCCAAAAAGTTAAACATAGAATTACCATAGGACCCAGAAATTCCATCCCTGCAGATACAGCCAGAAGAATTAAAGACAGGTGTTCAAACAAAGACTTGTACACAAATGTTCATAGCGGCGCTATTCACAATGGCCAAAAGGAGGAAACAACCTGAATGCCCATCAGTGGACGAGTAGATAAACGAATTGTGGTATATATGAAAGGAATATCATTCAGCCATAAAAAAGGAATAAAGTACTGAAACATGCTGCAGCGTGGAGGAACCTTGAAAACATTGCTCTGAGTCAAAGTAGCTAGACATAAATGGTCACATAGTGTGCGATTCCATTAATGTAAGATGTCCAGAACAGGTAAATCCATAGAAACAGAAAGCAGATTAGCAGATGCCAGAGGCTGGGGGAAGGGAGGAATGGGGAGTGACCACGTAATGCGTATGGGGCTCCTTTGGGGTGATGCCAATGTTTTGCAACCAGATAAAAGTGATGGCTGCACACCATTGCGAATGTACCAAATGCCAATGAATTTTACACTTTAAAATGGTTAATTCTATGCTATGTGAATTTTACCCTAGGGGAAAAAAGAGGAGCTCATGCTTCCTGCGGCGGGGAGGAGCTTTATAAAAACACCACGTTTCAAGGGTAATTTCCCTGTGACAACACCCCAGTGGAAGGTAGGGAAGCCTAGGGTCAGAGCTTATACAGGGCACGGTGAGACAGCAAACTCAGTTCTCTCTGGGTTGGAAAGAAATATCCTGGCATTTGAAGAGCAATGAGAATGTAGGAGAGAAACACGGGAATTTAACCCACCTACTTGTGGGGATAGCACTGAGAGCAAATTTTAAAGCTCTTTCTCCTAGCTTGCTTTGGGGACACTTCCAGCCACTACACTCAAGTAAAAATAATGTCAATTTAGGCAAAGAGAATGGAGACGGCAAACTCGACGGAAGGGTCTCCCCACCTGTAGACCCCCAAGTCAAACACAGGATGTTGCGGGACTAGCCACTGTTTTGTATTTTCTACACCACTGCTCCTCCTCTGCCTCGGCAGCCAGCACAGATGACTCGGTAGACTGTGTGTGCGTTTCAGAAGACGAGTTCCCCATTTTCGCCTGTGCTCAGATTGGTTCCTTGCCTTCCCTCTCTCGGAGAAGGCTGGACCGGCGGCCTGGCTTTTCCCTTCGGGCAGCAAGAGAGGTGCCTTTGGCCAGAAATCCTTCCCTGCCTGGCCTCCGGGAAGGCTCCCGGGAAGAGTTGGTGTGGAGGCCGGGTGAAAGCGGTGAGTCATTTTCCCTAATGCCATCTCCAAATTCTCCCCGGACTCTCCGTTGGTCTCAGTGAGCTAAGTAAATCCCAAAATGTTAGACTGGAAGGAAGAGGCCAGAAAAATAAAGAGGAGAGAGGGCTGGATGCCAGAGGAGCCCCACTGAGATGGTTCCCATCTGGGTACCCGGGTCCCACCTGGGTGAGGGTCGTTTCTAAAAGATGAGGGCCGGTTCCACCGACCAGCTGCCATGGCCGGAGCTTTGCATCGCGTTGCTTCTATTGAATTGGCCACATCACGTCTGAAGGCGGTTTCTAATTTGTCCTGTGATTCCAGAACAGGCAAACACGGACATTGCTCACACTTTAGAACTGAGGATAAGAGGCAATGCTCTGGAGGAAAAAAGAAAAAGAGTGATTTTCTTTTTCTCTTTTGCCAGCAGTAGAGTTTTTACCTAAGATGGTTGGTTTAGTGGAAAAATAAAAACAGCTTGCTCAGGAATCAGATGACACGGATCTTCAACCTTGTTGAGTTGTGGCCTAACTTCCCAGGAAAACGAAGGCATGAAATAGATGATTTCTGTGGGCCCCTAAAGAGCCAGTGTTCAGGCTGCTGAGTTTAATCCAGTCTCTGAGTCCTCACATGAGGATTTTCTCATTTTGTTGTTACAGGTACTGCCTGAGGAGTCAGAATTTATTTTTAATGCAGTATGTTGAGAATGTAAATGCAGGTTTCCTCCTGTTTGGAACAGTTAAGACTCTCCAATGGGCTGGAGGTCTGAACGGTAGGTTGGAAAAAAATACAAGCATGAATGAACATGGTATTCACTTCTGCCAAAATGCTCCACGGAAAACCAACGAGCTCAGGAGCCCTCAACAGCACCTATGAGGTAGAGATTCCTGTAGGAATTCTGAGGTAGGACAAGACCAGCTCTCAAGCTTCTGGATGTTTATGGCTTAGACACAAGGGGTCAGGCTGCTATGTCTCTTTCTACCCCATCTCCTTGAAATGTCTCCTCTTTCTGCTCAGCTCTCCCAGGTCTTAGAAACAGCATAATTCTCCCTCCCATTAGTCACAGAGACAACTTTTAATGAGCATCTGATAATTTTCCCAGCACTCAATAATTTTATAGCATTTAGAAGGCTAAGGCTAGACCCCCACATCCAACGGGGTCCTGGAAAAATGAGAGTCTAGAAGTGGGGAACACAGCCACTGAGGGCAGCAGAGGACAAAGCCATCCCCAGTGACACCCCAAGTTGGGTGGGTCATGAGAAGTTCTGAAAATGCAAGAGCAGAGAGCGGCCCTTCTAGAGCTTTCCTCCAGATTCACCATTAGATTCACCAGGCCATTAGAAATGGGACCACGTCCCACTTCGCCTCCTCCAGAAATGACCTTCAGACTTGCATGCTCCTTCTGGCAAGTCCATCCTACTTTTATGTTCCAATTAAAGGCTAGTCCCCTCATGAGCCTTGCTTCGGGAAAAGCAAGTTCCTTTCAAGTCGGACATGGGGGAAAAAACATCCTCATTTCCAGATCAAAAGTGCTATTTTCTCAACCGTCCAAGCTCCACTCACACAGTGTCCTGTGTCCATAAACTCTCCTCTGAAGCAGCCTCCCGTACTCAGTGGGCACCCAGCGGCTCTCTCAGCTCCCTCAGCTCCTCCTGGCCTTCGGGAGACTGTGCCTGATGGCGACGCATGGATGAGCTGTGTCTTCCTACACTTCTCGAGCTCCCTAATCCTATTTTTTTTGTCTTAAAAAGTTCCTTTTCAAGTTCATCACTCAAGATTTTGATTTTCCACCCTGGGTTATGCACATGCTTCCTTGGGCATTCATAGCCAGGGACTAATGTCGGCACAGGACACAGCACACCTCCACCCCCAGTGCACTCTGGCTGGCTGGGGGGTGCAGGGGGCCCAGGATTCACATGTGCAATGTGGACAGGATGGCCCTGTGTGCGTTGCCTCTAAACAGAGAGCGAAGGAGGTTTGGGGTGGGGTGAACCCAATAGTCCTGCCACATAAGTGATGCCTTCTGTAGGACTTCAAAGCAGAAAAGTCGGAACCCAACTGATCGGAAAGGGTTGGATAATCAGAGCTAACGTTTCCTTTGCCTGTGATGGATAGCCACTTTGGAAATATTTCCCATCCTGACTTTTCCTTGGGTCAGCACTGCGGCGGAAGCAGGGGCTGGAAGGACAGGGTCTACCTCGGTCACGATGTTCTATACTAAGCCCTCCAAGAAGAGAGCGGCACCAGAATTGTCTCCTTACAAAAGGTTTGCATTAACTGTAATGAAGCAAATGACAAAATCAATAAAGTGAGAATAGCGTGGCTGTCATAAAGATGATGTAAATCCAGGGTTCACGATGGTTATGAAGCTATTTAGAATTGTAATTAAAACCAGCACCATTTTTTTCAAGATAAAAGCCCCTTTGACAACCATAAATGCAAGCTACAGGAAATTTTCAACAAATATATTCAAAATTAATGTATGGCACCAAGATGGCATAAATTAACAGAGAATAATCTATAAGCCCAGGCTTTAGAACGTAAGAGCACCGAGTAAAGAGATTTCGATTTCACGTTTGGTTTTCAAGCAATGTGGTTTTCAATTTTAATCAAGTTAAAGCTTGACAGAGCACTTAGAGACTCAGGGTGAATGGCATATTTCTGACAACTACTTTTCAATGAGACTAAAAATGCTGTCTCTGTATTTGCCCAACTTGAGATCTGACGGCATTTGCTATTTTATGCATCACACATCTTCCAGAAAAGAATCCAGGGTGTGTGTGTGTGTGTGTGTGTGTGTGTGTGTGTGTGTAGGAGAAGATGACCTTTTTGTTTTATTTGGGTGTGGGGAGTAGGATGAGGTGGGGGAGGAAGGGGATGGGCTATCCAAGGCTTCCAGTCCTAAAGAGTTATTTTCCTTGGACTTATTTTCTGAGCCCTGATTACAAACTATAACACTGAGATTTCTTGGAAAACATCCTCCCACCTATTTATTTACTGCCTTCCCTCCCTACCTATCCACCCATCTAAATTCAGAACATCACTGTTTTGCCTTTAGGTCATTAACAAAATTGCCTCCTATGAACCTCAACTCCGCTGAAGGAGATTCCAGCCCTCTGGCTGATTATAGCTGTAGCGTTGTAGAATGTCAGTGTTGGAAGAGATCATCAGATGCAAGCCCGTAATTTTCAACTGAAGAGGAAAGTGAGGATTAGCGAGAGGAAGAATGACTGCAAATCCTAAGATAGCATTTGGCAGAGAAGTCAGGACTCGTTTACTAACCCCTTTGGTTGCACTGTTTGGGGATGGGAGAGTGACACAGGATACACCAGTGGAAAAGCTAAGACAATAAAAGCTGATTGAATCGTGTCTTCAAGGCTGAAATGCCACTATGATGCAGGATGCTTGATTCTTTCAATAATACATTTTGGGCTTCAGTGTGGTGAGGAGGGACGCTCATAGGTAGGAATTGAGAAGTCCCAGGGATTTAGGGGTATATAGTAATTTTGTGTTTTGTTTTCTGTATTTGATTATAGTTTGACACCTTGGGAGTGGGGGTTGCTGGCTGGGAGAGCCTGCCCCTCCCAAAGCTAGCTAATGCCTAGAGATAGTAAACGTCTTATCAGCAAGCCCACCTTTCATATACGAACCCACCAATCCCAGGTCCACATCCCACCCGCCAGCTTTATCTAACTCTCACACACCAAGCCAACATTTACCCAGGGCCATGTACCAGGCAGCTAGGACAGCCTCTATGCCCCACGGCCCACAGGAATTATTCAAACTATCCAATCCCAAACTGTTTCCCCTCTCCCACCTGCATTTCCCATGGACACCCCAGTAAAGGCTCTGGCCTATGCTTTCCCCTTGTACCTGCTTCTGCCCGACTCTGGTGCGTCCCCTGGGGCCCTGCATGGAGAGCTACGCCTCTCAACTCTACGGGGGCTGTGAGTAATAGTAAACTTTCTGTCAACAGCACTGACTTCTGTGTCATCCCTCAGTCACCTTTACAAATTAAGATCAAGGAGACCCAGGTTCTGGTCACCACTCCCGCCAACTGTCTGAATGGTCCTGGTCAAGTTGAATCTCCACATTTTTAAAAGGAGAAATTTGGACTGTATGATTTTTTTCTTAAAGCTCTTTGCAGCTTGGTTAAGTCTATGACCGTCAGTAAAGCAACCTGAATCTCAAGCCCCCGATGCAATAGGCAGGGAGGCTGGCAGCACTTAGAGAAATTGTATTCTAGCCAAGCCACTTACTATAAAAGCACATCTCATACCTGCCTTGGTAGTAAAATGGGCAAAGAGAAGACATCATTTCAGGAAATCTAATTGCATTAAGGAGTTGATTCCAGAAAAGGGTCTTGGCTTGATAGTCTACCAAGAAAACTCATCCTCCATGATGATGAACAATCCATCAGAGAAAATTTGCATATCCACAATTCAATTGTGCCAGTTGAAAGCAAGTTCCAAAAACTGCATACGGAAAGTTGCAAATGCTATGAAACAATTTTGCAATGGATCCAAATGGAAGTACAGGGCCAGGCTGTCCTTTGAGATGGCCCGAGACACATAGAGAGGGCCTAGGAAGGGTTGATTCAAACCATTCCACCTCCGAGGCACACAAAAAGGAAGCCCTTCAAAACTCAAAGCAAGAACCCCTCGCTTGGGAGCCTTGGCATTTTGGTGTGCAGCACAAAGAGGAACATTTTTTAACATAAGCATGTGGTTAGTGGCAGCGAAAGCATCACTTAGTGGGGCTATGGGAGATGCAACCACGAGAGACCAGCCTTCTCTTTAGAGAGAGTACAAAATAGGACCATTGCTGACGCAGAGCTGAAGTTGAGAATCTTGGCTTTGTGGTCTATTTATTTTTTATGTAGCTGGAAAACATGCCTAGCGCTCACACACAGGGTCAAAGGAATCCCTTGGGACATTTAAAATAAGGTGTGGGAAGCAAAAGGCAGATTAAAGGGAATGGGACATTCTGCTCAATGAACATTTTGGAAAATTGCTTTTGTTTCAATCCCTGTGAAATGTCTTAAAATTTGAGTACATAAAACTCCAGGAACTGATTACAGTTAATTGAAGTTTTATTGCATGGTGGTGTCCTCCTTGCTCTTCCTGCTTTGGGCTGTGTCACCATCACTCAGCCACGCCCCTCTCCCCATTCATTTTTCTTTTGTCTGTGTAACTCCTACAGATCGCCCATGAGAGAGTTGGGTTTTATCTTCTCCATTGTCTGTCTGGCTTAGGTAACAATGTGGCTGGGGGCAAAGGAGGAGACAAATGCCATGCCTGAGACACCTATGCTAGGAGCCTGGAACCATCACAGACTCAAGTCAAATGAAGTCTGTTCACCACGACCCAAAGCTTGATCTGCCTGATGACTGAATAATGACTCAATATTTATATTTTCTCAATCAGTGGATTTTTTTAGTGGCCACAAGGAGCCAGAAGCACACTTTGAACTTGGGTGTGGAGTCTCTTTTTAGAAGGAAGCAAGCAAACATTTATGGCTTTGTGAGCTAAATACGCCTAAGTAGACAAAAGCAATATTCAGCCAGTGATCCAATTGACATTTCACTTGGGCAAGAGAACTGGGGCCAGCCCAACGGCAGGCAAATTCATTTTCCAAAGGTCGTGGGGTTGGCTGCTGGTGATTCGTTGTTGAAAGATATCTCAGGGCTGGTCAAGACCACAGTCAGAGATGCCCATGGAATACAAACAATACTCCTCATTCGAAACTAGCAGCCACAACTGTGGCTTTCCTTATGCAAACGGTAATGATCATAGTTTCCAGTTATGGAGGGTCAACTCCCTCCATATGCAAGACAGAGGCAGTGTGGGGCATGGCCGGCTGGGAGTCCTGTGAGTTCTTGCTGGAAAAGCATACCCTGGCATCTGATGCCAGAGAATTGAGTGAAGTGGGAATACTCCCATTCTTTGGGCTGAGATCAGATGGATTAACTCATAACAATTTCTTAATACATAAATATATGTGCGTGATAAAAGAAAGTTCAGAGAGATCAGAGAGTACAGAGTGAAAAGCAACACCCCTCCTGCCCCATTTCCCCAGTTCTGAAGTCTGACTTCGCAGAAGCAATTGCTATTTGAGTTTCTTATGAATTTGTTCACAAATATTTCACATATATAAAAGCAAATGTGAACAAATACAAGTAACTGCGTTAAAAATGCAAATGCTAAAAAACTGTACAGACCACTCTGCACCTCGTTTTCTTATTTATGAGTTCTGGATGCTGTTTCATATCATATACAGAGATCATTCCTCTAAACTACTCTGTAATGGCCAGGGGATGAATGTACCATGATTCATTTAATTAGTGTCCTACTGATGGGCATTTAGGTTGCTCCCAAGACATTTTCTCTACAAATGACATTTATTAATATCTATACATCTTTGGAGACTTGAATGAGTTTTTCTTTAAAGTAAATTTGTAGGAGTTAAATTGATAAATCCCAGTAACTCAGGAGGCTGAGGTGGGAGGACTGCTTGAGGCCAGGAGTTTGAGGCCGGCCTGGGCAACACAGTGACACTCTATCTCTACAAAAAATAAAAAAAATTAGCTGGGTATGGTGGCATGTGCCTGCAGTTCCAGCTACTTGGGAGGCTGAGGCAGGAGGATCGCTTGAGCCCAAGAGTTTGAGGCTACAATGAGCTCTTAATGCACTACTGCACTCCAGTCTGGGTGACAAAGTGAGATCCTATATCTAAAAAGTGAAAAAGTTAAATTGATAGATCAAAGAGTAAGTGTATTTTCAGTTTTGGTAGGTGTTGCCAGATTGCCTGTTGAGAGGGTTATACCAATTGGCACTCCCACCGTCAATATAAAAGACTGCCCCACACCCTTGCCAATTCATTGTCCTGTGAATTCTTCCCAAGAACTCAAGACAAGAAATCTCTCTAGTCACATCTAAATTTCATGGGAAGGAGTTGGATGCACTGCCTAGAATCAAGACAGCCATCGCCGACATGAAGTTTCCCAACTTTCATTAGCTCCTAAAACAATGGAACAGACATGTTTTCCCTACTCTCGTATTTTGTTGTCATCATTAAGTAATGTATGTTCATTGTAGAAAGATTAGAAAACAGATAAAGTTAAAAAAAAATACTCTTAGGTATTCACCCAAGAGAAATAAAAACGTATGTCCACACCAGGACTCATATAAGTGAATGCTCACAGCAGCTTTATTTATAATAACCCAGACTTGGAAACAACCCCAATGCCCATCAACAGGGAAATGGGTAAACACATCGGAGCATGTCCATGGAATGGAATACTATTTAGTACTTCGAAAGAACAAATGACCGACAGACAATACAACATAACATGAACTTCAAAATATTATGCTGAGTAAAAGAAGTGAGTGACACAAGGCAACACGTTATATGATTCCATTTACATGAAATAGTTCTGTAGGCAAAACTGCAGTAACAGAAAGCAGAGTGATGGTCGCCAAGGTCTCTGTATGGGGGAGAGGACCGACTATACAGAGGTGGAGGGACATTTTGGTGGAGGTTACAGGGCTGTCAAAATAAACTGAGCTACATAGATAAAATGGGTGTGTTTTGTTAGGTAGATTAAACCTCAATAAAGTTGATTGAAAAATCATCTAAATTCCTGTCACTTACAGTTAACACATCGCTAGCATTTGGTTTATGTCCCTCAGACTTTTTTCCCCCATGCAAATGTAAACATATATAAAACTATATTCAAACTTTTAAATATACCTCTCAATTTTTTTTAAATTAAACCAGAACTTATGGTTTGGTAATCTGCTTTTTTGAAAAAAACTTAATGTATTTGTTAGATTCTTCAATATTTTAATTCCTTATCTCAAACTGTTTTCTTGTTCCTAAGAAACAGAGGTCAGCTTCTCCTCCCCACCCACCCCAGGTGTAGGTAAAAAATCATCCTGCTAGAGTAACCAAGTTTGAGGAAGCTCTGTGAGTCTCGGCATTTCTTTTTTTAGATGCCTTTTTCCTTCTTCCTACAAGACGTGCGGATTAAACTGGCCCAGGACAGATGGCAGCCGGCTCACGGCCTAGCTGGGGTCACGTTTCCAAGGCGCAGGCCGAGTCAGCATTAGCTGACTCCATCCTCTGCTTGCAGGGCACTCACAGGGAGAGACCCAAAAAGGCTCCAAAGAAAACCAGAGGTCCTCCACCCTCCACTGTTTTGCGGAAACAAAAGCCTCAAAGTAGCTGAAAAGGAGGCTTTGTTCCAGAGGAGGCCCTCCCACTTTCTCCAATCCATCGTCAGGCTGTGGGGCCTCCTGGCTGACAACATTCCAAGGGATTGACAAATTAAGAGCAATAAAGGCTCGGGCATGAGGCACAAAGGAGTCAATGTGAGCCACAACCGGCTCCTCTCTCACTCCCAATTTTGGGCAGATGCCAAACAGCACGCAGGAAAAATCCAACACAGACAAGACACTTGCCCAGCATGCGTGGTGGATTCCCTCCTTTTAAGCCTCCAGGCCTCTTCACTCTCATTTTAATTCTAGACTGATTTCCCCTCATTGTTTTAAGAATTGTTAACAGTTTGAGTCAGATAAATGTAGGTTCATATTTCAGCTCTGCTGTGTGACCCTGGACAAACCACCTAACCTTGCTGAATCTAAGTTTCTTCATCGTCACAAGAGGGATAATCTCACCAACCTGATTGGGTTGTTGTAACAATTAAATGAAATATAATGATTAACATCTGAGGTGCTTACTGTATGTCAGTGCTAACTCTTTTACGAATGTGGTCTGACTTAGGCGCTACCTTCAGTTTCCGTGAAGGAACCAAGCTCACGGAAGTTAGCGACTTGCCTAAGACCAGCAGGGAGGATGAGACTCAAACACAGATCTCTCCTCTTTTCCACGCCAAGTCCTTTACTCAGCATGCCAGTGGTTACAGAATCAGCTGAAGTGCAGGTTAAACATGCAGATTGCTGGGGCTTGACCAGAAATTAGGATTCATTCAGTCATTAACAGGGCTCAGGAACTTGCATTCTTTTTTTTTTTTGAGGGCCTTGCCCTGTCACTCAGGGTCTCGATCTGTCACTCCTGCTGGAGAGCAGTGGCACAATCAAGGCCCACTACAGCTTCGAACTCCTAAACTCAAGTGATGCCCCTGCCTCAGCCTTGAGTAGCTGGCACTAGAGGTACACGTCAACATGCCTAGCTAATTTTTAGATTTTTTGGAGCAACAGTGTCTCACTATGTTGCTCGGGCTGGCCTTGAACTCCTGGCCTCAAGCGATCCTCCCACCCTGGCCTCCCAAAGTGCTGGGATTCCAGGAGTGAGCCACCTCACCTGGCCAGGAACTTACACTCTGAATAAGGTTCAGGAGATTCTGGAGCAGGTGGTTTTCAAACTACATTTTGGAAACGTTGCACATAGCTATAATGAAACCATGCAATTATGAGTTTATAATTATTACTTTAAAAAACAAATGGAGGAAAAATTCAGGGTGGGCCAGGGATAGAGGAAGGAAGGGAACTACAGGACTGGTGAGTTGTTGACTCTGCTCAGTTCTCAAAGAACAGGCAGACAATGACGGAGCCGAGATGATGCTGGTGACAAGGGAGGCACAGAGACAGATGTGTGTGTATTGAGTAAACAATCTGTTTAAATAAATAATGATGAGTAGAGCTAAAGAATGTGCGGGTCCCTCAGTATCTGGGAGGCTTTGAGATGCTTCAGGGAAAATGACCAGTGGCGTGCGACTTTGAAAGAAGTAGGGCAAAGTCGCCCACTTCAGCAGTGGGCCAGGACCATAGCTCGATGGAGCAACCCAATTCCTGGCAGAGCGTTCAGCCTCAAAACACTACAGGTTGTGGTGGAAATGGAAGTTCAAGTCCAGAGTCCGTGCTCTGCTTAGTGCAATTAGCAATGGTCCATGTGAATTGGTCTCAGCAGGATCTGCTCTCTAAGTTATCTCTCCCCAGTCTTCTTGATCGCCTCATCAGAGTCACTCTTGCAAGGCCTTCAGAAGCAGGTGGATTTTAACTGGTTTAAGGGATTATGGCATTCCTACTTGCCAACAGGATGAGATTACTGACACCTGAGACTGCAGGGCAAACCATCAGAATGTTCCATTCCCTTCCTTGGCCTACGACAGCAGGCTCACCCCAGGAAATGGGAGGCACGGTTTATGTCGGAGGCCTGTGGTTGAATCTGACCCACAGATAATTTGATTTGGCCTGCAAAAGTGTGGACAATCAACGTTCAAAAAGATTTTGCATTAGGTGCCAGCATCTCAAAACCAGATGATTTCACGTAAAAATTTAAAGGTCTTGTTTCTTTCACAGATGTGAAAAGAATTTGTGAAAGCTGGGCCTATGTATACATTTGCTAAAACCGACCGGCAGTGATGTTCAGATGGAGCGCATTCTCTCCAGTTAGCCACACTTACTCCCTACACAGCACTCAGGCTGAACCCAAGTGCCATTTGTCAATTAATTCAATATTTGAGTTCACAATCCCTTATCGAAGTGTTTATCTTGAACATACTGGATCAGAGAAAATCCCAAGTCCACAAAACCAAACCCGAAAACTCTCTCCCTCTCCTCCAACCCCACAAGCCAATAGCCCAACTGTGAGATAATCTCCTTTTGCATCAATGATGGTGGAAGGATGCGTGAGAATGGGGTACAGTATAGTAACATTGTATTTATTGAACATATACTTTGTGCAAAGCTCTATCCTAAGTCCTTTCCATTTATCATCTCATTTAACTTTCACATCAAAAATTATGGCTTGAAGGTTAATCATCTTTGTTTTACGAAAAATGAAGGCTTAGGGAGGAGGAGCAGCGTGTTATGCCTAAGGTCACCAGCTAGCAAGGCACAAAGAGAACACCCCAACTATTCTATTGGAGACTGGGGCCTTTCTAGGGTAACAGG
Source organism: Propithecus coquereli (assembly GCF_000956105.1). Taxonomy (NCBI): domain Eukaryota; kingdom Metazoa; phylum Chordata; class Mammalia; order Primates; family Indriidae; genus Propithecus; species Propithecus coquereli. The sequence continues at coordinate 332,112 of NW_012148631.1, forward strand.
TAGACTGGTAACTCTTCCTTTAAGTTGGTTCTACATAGTGACAGGACTCTCTAGAAGCTTGTAGAACTAAGGAAGCAGGCCTATGGGGACAGGAGGACACACACCATGTCTAAGAGGGAAGCTGCAATTTGGCTCAGCCTGCTGTTGCCATGCAATACCGGGTGTCCACTATTAACACATCTGATTTCTCTAGAGAACCTGGAAATCTAGATTTTCAAGCAAATTTACTGATTTTCGAAACCCCATAACGAGGAAATAAAACATGTCTAGAGGTGGGATTTGGTCTACGGTTTTTGACTTTCATTAAATACCTTTCTATGCCTAGGCAGCATAGCATAGTCCCTCAGGACACAGGTTATAGATTTAAACTCTCTGAGTTCAAATCCCAGCTCTGCCACTTATTAACTATGTGACCCTGGGTAAATCACTTCACTTTTCTGTGCCTTAGTTGTATCATCTGTAAACTGGTGATATTAACCATTAGGCTGTCATGAGGATTAAATGAGATAATAGGTAGAAGTTATTAAGAACTGTGTCTGTACATATTCAGGGCTCTATGAGAACTTACTACCTACTAAGAAGGAGTTCTCTGAGATTCTACTCCTTTCTTGAGACACGTTCTGTTTATATGGGGTGTGTGGGCAGGGGGTAAATTTTACACCATTTTGGGGTAAATTACAAGCTTTAGTAAGAATCTCAGACAAATACCCCCTCCCTGAGCCCAAGAAATGGTGGTGTCCCTATGAGCAGAAAAAGAAATGCAACCTTCAGAATAGAATGCTCATTAGCTGGAAAATCCGAGAACCGCTGCCGGACTCTGCACTGTGTAAAACAACCCCTTTCCACTGGACGCTTATTTGTCTGGCTAGGTAGTTTCCCTGGCAGACACAGTACCCAAGAACTGATCATCGGCATTTAGAAGTAATTTAGGATTGCGCACTTGTGCCTGGGGACTGGTTATAGAGAGAGTTTTAAAGAAGAATGTTAACAACGGGAAAATAATAGCTGTCGGTGTAAATGGACACGTCGTAACACGTCCGTTTACAGAGCTGAAGGCTGCGGCAGACACAGAAGTGCTTTGCTTTGGAGCGGCAGGCGCTGCGCAAGTGGACGTGTCGGGTCTGATACAAGCCTGCCCTGAAACAGCAGCTCCAATAAAAGACCCACACGCACCAGGAGCAGCACCGCGGCTGAGATCTCAGGCTCTGAAAACTACTGTCCCGCACCCGGCACAAACAACTTCTTTATCCAGCCAGCAAATATTTTTTGATCACTGGCTAACCAAGTCTTCTTCAGCTCAGCCTTTAAGAACTCTCCTTCCAGAACCAGCCATTCCCCCAGATGCAAAGCAGTTTATCTGGGGCTATGAGAGGGAAGGAAGATTGGGCGAGAAAGCTGGTTGCATTCAGCCCGCAGCAGAAATCCCTGATCTGTCTGTCCTAAGGTTGCCTGAAAGATTTCAAAAGCCCTCAGCCCCATTCCAGATAATCACTTCTCAGTCAACACCCAACTTTTCTCTTTTCTTTTCCTCCAATGATAAGCCCAGCCGAGACCCTCAATCTTGGAGCCCAGCTGGGAGCCAGAGACCTAGTGTTATCCTGATTCTCTTTCCTGCTGTCCCCACCTGGCGCTGGCTTCTTGATTCTGCTGTTGAGTTTTGTCTCAACGACAAAATCTAGTTCCTCCCTGATGGAACTTGGTCTCAAAGAACCATCAAACTTTACAATCTGAACAGACCTGAAAGATTATCTATGGAGTCCAGTGATGTGTTTCCAGCCTGTTTTTTTTTTCCTTTCCGGTAGGCTCTTAGTGACACAAAATCTCATGCTGCGCCCCAATGTCTAAAAGAGGCGATTTAAATCTTTAGCATTATTGAAAAGTAAACTTTTTATCTGTGGCCTCTTGAAGCACTAGGGTTTCTCTGAACACAGTTTGCAATCCCTTGATCACCTGTCGATGGTTTATTTTAACAGATGAGGAAACTGAGATGAAGGGGTTAAGTGACAGCCGGAGGACAGTACTAGTATTGGTTTTGTATGGTTGCTATAACAAATTACCACAAACTTAGTGGCTCAAAAAAAACCATTAGTTTATTTTGGAGGTCAGAAGGTTAGAGTTTGGAGGTCAGGTTAGGTTAGAGTTTGGAGGTGAGAAGTCCTAGATCGATTTCCCTGGGCTACTGTCAAGGTGTTGGCAGGACTGTATTCCTTCTGGAGGCTCAAGAGATCAGTCTGTTATCTTGCCTTTTCCAGGATATCCTCATTCTCCCGGTCACACAGCCTTTTCTCTCTTCCTCCTTCCAACACACGCCTTTTTTCTTATAAAGACCCTTCTGATTACATTGGGTCCACTCAAATAATCCAGGATAATCTGTTCCAAGATCCTCACTTTAACCACATGCACAGAGTCCTTTCTGCCACGTAGGGTACAGATGCACGTGTACTGGGGATGAGGATGTGGACATTTCTGGAGGGGCCATTCTTCAGCCCACCATAGGCAGGCAGCAGTTAGCAGCAGAGCAGTGACAGCGAACAGGACTCCCGGGCTCTGTGGTACTTTCTTCTCACTGGGGACAAGGGGCGGGGATGGGGTGGGGAAGGCATGGCCCTCTTTTTCTCTGACCTATTTTATACCTGTCCCATTATAAGCCATGAGTAAGAATTGGCCAGCCCCACTCAAAGAAATAAGAGAAGGAGTGATGAAGTTAAATATTCCTAAAAGTTAGGGTTATCTCGGAGTTAGGATACTCTACACATTGCCTTTGTCTTTGGATATGCATTTGTCTAGGAAGGGGAGACTTAGTCTCTTAGATATGACAACCTGAGTCGAATTAATTTTCAGAGATGGCATAAAAGCAGCAATAAAAATTAGTAGTCTTCCTAACTACACTATGGGGAGGGTAATATTATTTCCACTTAATATCTGGGGAAACTGAGGCTGAGAAAGAGATCTGCAATTTGCTTAAGATCACATCGGTGGTAAGAGCCAGGATTTGACTCCAGGCAGCTTGACTCGGGAACCTGAGTCATTACCTAACCATTACCTAACATCCTCAGCGTCTCCACAGAGAACACAGCCCCAGGCCTGGGCAGGTTCTTGGGACCACAGAGAGACAAAGTCCCTCTCTGAAGGAGAGACTCTCACCCCCCTACCTCCCCTTGTCCCTGAGAAACCCCGTCTGGTCCTGGTTTCCTGCTGCCTTGCCCCATGGCACTTATATATGTGGGGTGTCATTCACCCTCTCCCAAAGAAGAAAACAGAAGACTCTTGTTTTTAGAGTCAGGAAAACTGGATAAATGTAAGTTGTGAAAAGAAGAAGGGATTTACCTGCACATTTAAAAGCTCACACCTTAGGGCTCGGGGAAACGGAGGGAAGGATGAAAAGGTGGAGCACAGGGGATTTGAGGGCAGTGAAACCAACCTGTATGATACTGTAATAGTGGACACATGTCATCATACATGTGTCAAAAGCCATCCAATGTACAAATCAAAGAGTGAATCCTAATGTCAACTATGAACTTTGGTTAATCATGTATCAATATTGGGTCAGCAACTGTAACAAACACAACACAATAATGCAAGATGTTCATAGTAGGAGAAACTGTATCTGTGTGTTGAAGGTATATAAGAACTCTCTATACTTTCTGCTCAATTCTTCTGTAATCCTAAAACTGCCCTAAAAAATATAGATTAAAAAAAAAAAAAAAAAGAAGCTCACACTTTCAAACAATCTTGATGGTCTTTTCAGACATTCTTTCCCAACTATGACCAGCACAGCCTACTCCTGCTTTGGGTCTTGGCTGGTGCTGGAGGCCAGATATGCTCTTCCAACATTCCCCACTGATCTGTCTGTTTCCACTGTTTCCTTCAAGACAGCACTCCATGCTTACCAAATCTCAAAGTTTTTCCTGGCTAACCACTCAGAAAAGCACCAACTGAGAGTGCAGACTCATCCTGAGACCCTGTCCCTAGCCTTGCCAGGACCAGCTCTGCTGCCTTGGAAGAGTTGCTGAATTTCTTTCAGCCTTAATTTTCCTTCTGTATCTAGAGGGAAGTAAACTTTCCTCTAATGATCCTGCAAGACTGTTGTGGTAGTTAAATGAGATAATACATATGAAGGCTTTGTGCAAACCATAAAGCATTAGATAAATGTAAGGCACATAGTTTCCCTGTTGGACTCCTCAATAGTGTTCTCCTCATTTTATACATTAGGAGACATTAAGAAATTTTCCCAAAGTCACACAAGTAGTAAGCAGCAAAGCTGGAATTAAAAAAAAAAAAAAAGACCGGGTGTGGTGGCTCACACCTGTAACCCCGGCGCTCTGGGAGGCTGAGGGAGTAGGATTGCTTGAGCTCAGAAGTTCAAGACCAGCCTGAGCAAGAGGGAGGCCCTGTCTGTATAGAAAATTAGAAAAATTAGCTGGGTGTGGTGGCATGCACCTATAGTCCCAGCTACTCGGGAGGCTGAGGCAGAAGGATCGCTTGAGCCCAGGAGTTTGAGGTTGCAGTGAGCTATGATGATGCCACTGCATTCTACCCAGGGTGACAGAGATTCTGTCTCAAAAAAAAAGCCTCCAAAACTCAGACTTTTAATCCCTATCAATTGATCCCAACAAGATAAAGAATCAGAACATCAACAGTTACTAGAGTCTCAAAGTGTGATCTCCACGGTAATACTCATCTCCTCTCTTCTTAACCCCCTTACATTTCTCTTTGGAGCTGAAAATATCCAGGCAATAGCTCAATCCAATGGCAAATGTCTCCTAAGGCCCCTGAGCCCAACTCCGAGGGACTCAGAATGACTGTGCCTCCTTGCCAGAGCATAGGAAAAATGGGATTCTATTGTACATGTTTATTTTAAACACCTTGCTTGCTCTGGATCTAGGGCTCAAAGGGGTTAAATATCCGTGATGAGTTAAATAAAATTTGGAACACAAATCAAATTGTCCCAGATAAGAAATTTTAATGCTGGATTAAGAATAACAGTCTCCATTATCCCTCTAAAACATGAAGGCTTTTCTGGGCTGGTTCTTGCTGCCTTGAATTTATTCTTCTTTGCTAAGATATAATCATGCCCTTTCATTCAGGGTTTTAGCTGTTCTTTAAATGCTGGAGTCCCTTTGTTCTTAAAGTCATTAATTCTTTCACTCATTCATTGTTTATTGAACACTTACTATGTGCCAGGCATAGGATGAACTCTCGAAAACAAAACAGTGAGCAAGGCAGATTTGACCTCTCCCTTTACCTACCTTACAGGGTATTGTGGGAGAAAGACAACTGAATAGACAGAACTTAGGGGGGAGTGTTTTAAGAAATACACAAAGCCTGACAGAGGACCTCTGATACAATCTATAACACTGTGTAATCTTGGCCTGGAAGGAATTCTACTTGTTACCCACGCAACTTCCAACCCCTGCCACAAGTTCTGGGACAGGGCACTTACCACCAGCCTCTCTTTGCCTTTGGATAATGCTATATCATATCTTTTTCAGACAAATGGAGTCTAATTTACCTGCCTCTTCCACTATTTTTCTCATTTCACGGAATTTACTTTAACTAATCAATTGGTATTTATAGAGCACTTACGCTGTTGGCCACAGGGCAGATCGAGAAGAGCACCCCAGGGAGTGCTTATCATGTTGTATATGTTCCTTGTGTATCTGTGTGTCTCCCTCTGTAGACAAAAATTCTCAAGAGCGGAGACTGTATCTTATTCATCATCTTATTTCCAGGACTTGCTTTAAAAGGTCTGGCAAGAGTAAGGGGTCAATGATGATTTGTGGAAGGAAGAATGAAAAAATGGGAAGGGCAGAAGGAAAGAAGGTAGGGAGCGAGGAAGAGAGGGAGGGAGGGAAAAAGGGAGGGAGAGAAGGAGGGAGAAAGGAAGGGAGGGAGAGAGGGAGAAACGGGTGGGGGGAGTCGGGGGGTGGAGACACAGAGAGCCCATGAGCGAGCACGGGAACACAGCCACATGAGCACCAGGCAGACTCAACCCCTTTCTTCTTCTTTTTTTTTAAATTTCAGAATATCATGGGGGTACAAACACTTCAGTTACATATATTGCTTTTGCACGGCCCAATTCAGAGCTATAAGCATGCCCATTCCTCAGAAAGACGCGACCCTTTTCTGTAGGTAGTGTATTCAGGTAGCACTTAGCAGATTGGGGTCAGTCCACCCTCCCCCAGCAGCAATTCAGAACTGACACACTCGACCAGGAAGGCAAAGCACCAAAGGCTGGAGAACGTGCTGCACCTTGGGGAGGTGATAAATCCACGTGCGCCTTGTTGAGAATAAGCAGATTTCCCCAAATTCCCCTTCGAGCCGCAGCATCCCTTTCGTGATGAGAGCCAGGCGCCATTGCTGCGTCAGAGTCGGCTTGCACGGAAGTCCACCTCTGCCTCGCTCGCTAAGCCCTGGGGCAGGCACTCAATTCACCTGCCTGCTTACCCCGCAGGACTCTGCCTTTTAGGTCCACTTTACCTGCCTGATTCGGGCCCCAAACTTTCTGAGCAACTGCACGGTCTCCTCACTGGCCACCCTGACTTCAGTCTTTCCTCAGAGGTCCACCCTCCCCGCTGCTGCTGGAGCTATTTTTCTTAAATGAAAATCTGATCAAGCCACTCCTTTATTAGAAACCCTCAGGGGACCCCTGTTGCTCTAGAGATCAGGGGGTTCAAGGTCCTCCCACCCCGCAGCTCCCAGACTCACTAACCTCATCTCTCTGAATTGCCTCTCTTGCTGGCTGTGCACCAGCCACAAATCTCTGACGAGCATCAACTCTTTCACACACCTCCGTTCCTTTGCGTATGTTGGTGATTTTTCACATATTGTTCCTTCTGCTTGGAATGCCCTTCCCCTGGGTGAACTCCTATTCATCCTTCAAGACCCAACTCATGTCATTTCCTGAATGAAGCCCAAATCAAACCTGTCTCCCTGGGCTTCCCCACATACTTGTCCTTATCTCCAGTGAAGCCCACATCCCACTGCTGGTGTATAGTCTACCCCTCACTAGACTGTGAGTTCTTTGGATACAAGGATGACATCTTACTCTTTCTATAAGTATAGCATATATAATATACACTATTTTCATATTAAACATTTTAATAATTGTACATGATTTCTGGTATGTAATAGACCATCAGCAAACACTTGTGAAATGAATAAACAAATTCATTAATACATTTTTTGTCAACTTTACTCTCTGCCATGAACCATTTGGGTACTGGGGACACCACAGTGACTGAAACAGGCATACACATGTTTGTTAAGTGTGACATTCAGAGACAAGGTGGCAAATGAGTGAGTCAGTTTCAGGGGGTCATGTGCACTCTGAAGAAATATAACTGGATAACGGGATAGAGAGGGAGGGCAGTGGGGGGGCAGGAGGTGGCATTTGGGCTGGGACCTGAAGGATCAGAAGGAGCCAGCCACGGACAGGTCTGAGGGTGAAACATCCCACGCAAAGGGAGCAGAAAGTGCAAAGGTCCTGGGGCAGAAAGGGACTTGGGGTGTTCCAGGAATGGAAAGGTGCATGGGAAGCATGAGATAGTGACGGAACCCAGATCATGTAGAGCCTTGCAGGGCATAACTGGGAGTGTGGACGCTGTTCCGGGTGCTATGACAAAACGCATGGCTGCTGTGATTAGCAGGCAGAGATGCTGCCAATGAATGGGTGCTGTGTCCCTCCCCACACCTCCCTCGCCCTCACACAAGATTACCGCCTGCTCACTGGGGCGGAGACAGCCCTCATTAATCTCAGGAAGCAGGAGGGCGGGCAGACGCGGGCAGTGCAGCGACACAGACTAACTAGGAAACACAAAGGCTGCCTGCCCAGCTTTGTTTTGAAAGCGTCAATTCCAAATTCTGCTAGCTGGCAGAGACAGGGGTTATTGATTTTCCCTTCTGGAATGCATGTCCTACAGAGTCCTCGCAAATAGAAACTGAAAAACAGAGGAAAACACAACTGCTGAGAAAGACAGGGCAAGGGGACTTTTTTTAAAAAACAATCTATACCGCGTTCTGTCTTTTTCTTGTTATGCTTTGCTGGATTGTGGAGTGTCCTCTCTCCTTTTTCCCAATTCGTTTCTTTTGTTCCTCTCTCTATGTCTTTCTGATTATGATTTCTTTGTCTTTCTCTCCTTCTCACTCTTGCTCGCTGTGTCTTTGTCCGGTAGCTAGCACCGTGTTTGCATACAGTAGGCATTCCCTACTGGTGTAGTGAATGTTGGTCTCTCCACTGGCCAATCTCTCTGAGGGTCTCTTCCTCCAGACCAATTTTCCATCAAACTGCCTGTCTCTCCTTAAACGTAGCACCTCTCGCCCTTCTAGGCAAGCAGTGAAGAGTGGGACCAGCCCATAAAACCAGCTTTCAGTAGTCGCACAGAGTGGCATCCCCAGATAATTGCTTTTTCTCGCTTCTCTGGAGAAGCAGGAAGCAATTAGGACTTCCTTCCGCTGTCTGGAGGGGCAGGGCGCCAAGTTCCTCCATCGCGAGCATCACACACGTAGCTCCTCAGTTCCACGGGGTTCAGCCACCGCCTCCTGCATCCTTTCTCCTGGCTCCAACAGAAGTGCACACTTGCCCACTTGCTCAGGGGAGTAGGGACTGTGCCCTGTAGCAGCTTCTGTGGTTACTTTTTCATTGCTCCTGTTGCTGGCATGGCTGTGTGGGGAGGCGTCTGTGTAGACAGAAGTGTCTACAGCTAGAGCCCAAAACGTGGCCGGGCGTGTTACTGACGGTAGGCTAGGTGTGGAGGTATAGGCCTAATTTTGTTTGCTGACTTTTACCAAATGACACACATTGATGGAAACTTAATTTTATCATCTGGAAAATGGGAGAATTCCAGTCTCTTCCTTTTTGAAGGGGAATGTCAGAACAAGCAAAGAAAATCTATTGCAAAAGTACATTATTTTTGAAAAAACAGTTCTTGATTTTCTCCTTTTGATAAAGCATATGGCATCACGGATAAGTCCCACTGGTTGTCATTTCACATATCATTTAGTTTGAAGCTTGATACTCTAATAATTTATCTTCTACTCCTATTTTTCTTAACTTAATAGTAGAATAGCTCACACACATGAAGGAGAAGGCCTGGAGGCTGGGGGTGGTTCCCACATGCACTGATGCCAAGGATGTGCATCTCTGGATTTAAAACTTGCTATTCATCACTCACAAGGTAGACAATCTCCATGTGGTAGTAGGAGGAATGTTTCCTTAGCAGGTTTTGCACACATTTAATTTCTGCAAAGTGTCTCCTATTTTCCATGTACTGATGCATATTTAAATGTACAACCTCATTACCACCTCTGCCCAGACACTTCCCCTCCGTGAATTTGCTCCTCAGCTCTGGCCCTATATCTCCAATTACCCACATGACGTTTTCTCTTAGGGCGATAAGATTATTCAGTCTAACTCACTCTTACGAAATCAAGAAAGCTGAGGCCCAGAGATGTAGCATGGCTTTACCACAGTCCTTCAGCCAGCAGACACAGGACAGGAAGGCAGATTCACCGCCTTCCTAGCACGGAGAAGATGCTCTGTCCACAGTGCCTGTCGAAGACCTGCCATCTCTTCATGCCCAACTCGTTGTCTTCGCGCACGGCTCTTCCTCCCGATCTTCCCATGTCTATGAGGTAGAAGCTCCAAGTAGGCACAGCTCACGGTTCTATGTATCTTACTCTCTGCTGTTTCCCCCGGGACTGGCGTTTGGTAGGAACTCAAAAAATATTTTGATGACTGCGTGGGTGAACGACTATGAGAATTTGCCCTCTTTCTCTGTACTGTCTGAACGTGGAACTCATCACTTGCGCTTCCTTTTCCCTGGCCTCTCATGACTCATGGATGGCCGAGCTCTGCTGACTTGGTCTCCAGCAACCGCTTGCTTTGGACCCCTCCTCTTCGCTCCCACCTGTGATCCTGACCCCTCCCGTGAGACCACAGCCTCATCTCCTGCCGCTGGCCTTTCCTCCTTCCACCCCCTCCCATCCTCGGCTCCCTCCTCCAGAGTCAGTGACCTTTCGTCATGACCTCTCCCGGGTCACAAGCCATCCACCCGCCTTCCCCGTCACCCTCCTTTCAGGCAAGGCCCTCGCCCAGTCGGTCTCCACCCCTCTTGCTAACCTTATTACCTACTGGTCCACCTCAGAATCCCGCCACTCCCACGAGGCGTCTCATTTGTGTCCCTTGAAACACACCCTATACAGTTTCGCCTCCACACTTCACACACACTTTTTGTGTGTAAAGCTTATTTACTCTCTGAATTCTCAAATCTTTCAGGCCCAGCCCAAGTCTTTACCATTATAACGACAAAGGAATATAGCAGCCACAGTAGCTAGAACTGTCCAAATAAATACCTTCAGTGGGTCGAGCATAGTACCGAGTCATCCGTATGTATTATTTTATTAATTTTTATTCACGAAAACCCTAGGAGGTAAATCCAGTTATCATCCTCATTTTACACGGTGATAACCTGGGCTTGTAAGTGCCAAGTGAGGTACCTAAGGTCGCAGACTCGGCACCTAGAACCCATGGAATTCACACGTAATTCTATCAGAATTCAAAACCATGTTTCTAACTGCTGGGCCACATTGCCTAAGCTGTTCTTCTCTGAGTTCTGACGGCCCCTCACTGGGCACAGCCCCTCCTGTGCCAACTTCCGTGCTGACGGGTCTTTTACTGAACATTCTCTTGGATGCACATGTTTCTTGTCCCTAGTTATACTGTAAGCCACTGGAGAACATGAATTATACTTCTATGGCCTCACGGGTCCTGCCAGACAAGTACCTGCTGACTGAACTGATTAGAAGTGTAAAGCCCTCAATCTCCCTTAGGTTTTTCGGGTAAATTCATCGTTAGGCAGTGAGTTTGCTCCTCTCCTTCCTTCCCCCAGGACCAAGTGCTAGGACTGGGTATAAAACCAAAGAATGTCTTCACTGAGTTCAGGCTCCTGACAATGCACATTTGCACGGTCTAGAGAGGGTGGGCCTGACAGCAGGTGCTGGAGTGACTTAGGAGCCTGGGTTTGCAGAATCTTGAAACTTTTAACTCCTGACACCTTCGTGTGGTAAGAGATATTACAGGGAAAAACAAAACAAAACCAAACCAAAACCTAAGAAATCCCAGAAACTATTGAGAACCATTGTGGGATTTAATCACTTTCTTAAGAATCAAAAATGTAGTTGGTCATTATATAGCCCTGCTTGTACATCACTACAATATGTAGTTTTTGTTAACTGACTCATTTAAAATTAGTGTCATGGGATCCGACAGAGGTATCACTTTATGGACGTAAAATGTTCATTTTGGGCTCCATCGTCAGGAAGCCGGTTGACCTTGAGTTAGTCACCGTCCCTCTCTGGGGCTCCATTTTCTTGTGCCCTAACATTCTGGGATGCTAATTAAGATAATCTGTTGGTTTTGGTTCACATACAGAGTCTTGCATTCTTGGAATCCAAGGAACAAAATGCTAGAAAAGCACTCTGAAATGTTAAAAGTGCCAGCCCAAGGTAAGAGAGTACCCCTTATTATTTTTTTTAGTGGTCTTGAAGGTTTGGTTTTTCCACATCTTGCTTTGTCAGGGAGATATAGAGAGTCAGGAAGTTATTTCTTGCGTGAGGCCTACACCTGTCCTACAAAGGAACTCACACTCTCCGTGGCTGGGGCTGTTCCACCCCACCCTGTCCTGCTCTTGGACAAATACTCCCAGAGGAAGCAGCAGGCAGCCTCCTTGTCCCCCAGCCTCTCGCAAACTCCTCTCTGCCTCCCTGTTCTCCCAGCCCGCCTGGGGAGACGCCTCTGCCCTGTGTGTGCTTTGTGTGCTTTGCATGTTAAACACCAAAAGCTTTCCGCTAAGGCCACAGGGGAGGCAGATATCCTGCATCTGGAAGTCATCACCAGCTGCCTTCAGTATGCCAGCAAACGAAAACCCCTGCATCCATTCTAGGGAAAAGTGACAATGTAGTTTAAAAGAAAAAAAAGCCTCCTTCAAGACTTCTCAAGTCGAATCTGGGGCTGCTGGGAGAAGGGCTTGCTCAGCCAAGCCAGACCCTCTCCAAAAGCGCGTTCCAACCCCACGGGGCACAGTTGTTTGGGTAGAGAATTCAGGGCACAGTCCTTGTGAAGGTAAGGGCCCAGATGTCACTGATAAGGAGCAAATAGTGGAAGCCAGGTAGGAAATGACAAGGTTATTTGGCAAGTTCACACATGCAGTGATGGAACAGTTCTGCCTCTTGGCTGTGGCGATGGCTGCACGGATCTAACACGTGGTAAAATCCGCGAAGACCTACCCACGCTCCCTCTCACACACGAGCACCCGAGACTGCCGACTGAAGAATCAGATCTGCGGATTGTACCAACGTCAGTTTCCTGGCACTGATGCTGCGCTATAGTTATGTGAGGTGTGGCCATTGGGGGAAACTTGTACACTGACCTGTCTGCTGTTTTTTTGAAACTTGCTGTGAATCAAGAATTATTTCAAAATAAAAAGTAAAAAGCCAGCAAAAACACCTAGTACAGCGGAAGTGGATCTGGCTATGTCTCCCCAAGTTCCTGGGCTACGAGCCCCAGTGCTCTCTTAAAAGCTGCTGGTAGTCCTGTGAGTAACAGTGAGATCTTCATCACCATCATCCAGGTTCTGATTTATTGAACACTTACTATGTACAAGGCACTAAGGTTTTTTTCAAACATTTTTTCAGTTGCACAATGCCCCCAACACGGCTTTCATCCCCATTTGACACAGATGATAACAATGCCAGGAAAAGCTGACTCGTACTGAGGCTCTAGGGCCAGGCTGGGACCCCGTGGGCACGGGGACGCCAATGCTCACATCTGGGGGTGGAGAACCAGGGAAGGACAGGGCATCCAAGGTATGTTCCTGGGAAATCACTTAAGCACAACCGTCCCACCCCATCCCTTACCCCCCTCTGGTCGGGGAGCCTGAGGTAGCCAGTCTGTAGTGAAGCAAAGAAAACTGCACTTACAGGTTCTTGACGTCGGTGATTCCACGGAACGCCTTCCTCGGAATGCCCTGGATCTGGTTTTCGCTCAGATCTCTAAACAGGAAGAGAAGAGGCACACTGCATTAAAGACCCAGGCCGGCTGGAGGCTTGATCTGCATCTCATTATGATAACAAAATCTCTGGGAGGCTGCCTCCACCATCAGAAGTGTTTGGGGGACTGTTTAGTCTCAGGCCCCAGGCTGCTACAAGCATTCACATTGTTCCTCAAGTGATGGCCTTTGCTGAAATGGTTACCAGGCGGGAGCAGCTCGCCTCTAGGGCGGGCTCTGTGGGTGGTCTTGCACCTCCAGGCCATGAGCCAAGACGCTGGGTTGTTTGTCGCACACACTGTACCCAATTCCCACCTCCCAGAGACAACCCCTTGGCCTCCCCCACCCCCACCCCCACATGGCATTCCTCCCCTAGGCCGGGTCAACACCACTCAATCTCCCATCTCTCTGGGCTGTCCTTTGCTGCTCCTGCCTCTCTGCCTTTGTCATCTGGGATTGGAACACAGCCTGGTCATTCTGATTTTTTGATGGGGGATAACCACTTCTGCTGATTCTAGAGTCCCAGAAACCCCTGGGGGCCTCCTGGATCTTCTTAGTGACAGGCATGATGAATTCAAATTGCATTTCAACAAACTCATCCAAAATGGGGGTCCCATTGGCACCTCATCCAGCATTAAGCAGCCAGCATGTTGCTTTGAGGAGAGTAAAGGATAGAGTGTCAGATCCCGCAGCTGGCTCAAACCTAAGTCCTGTCCTAGGCTTTAAGCATCCCCAAAGCCTCAATTTCCTTCCTAAGAATGATGCAGGCTTTTTGGTTTTGTTTTCTGGTTTTACTTTTTGCTAGACAAAACATGTGTATTTGTTTTTGTTCAGACCTCAAGCCCGCTGGGATCTCAGCGAGTAATCAATCCACAAAGACCCATCAGGCCTCCAGAATGTGCGAAGTAGCCCTATAAGACACTCGGGCCATGCCTCAGCCACGGCCAGTGCTGCACAGCCCTGGGCAGCAGAGGCATCTCTGGGGAGATGGCGTGGAGGAGGGGCAGCATGCAGGGACGGGAGTTAGGGACACAGTCAGCTCTTTATGCTTTCTCCAGATATAAAAGGTGTACATATCACACATGTATATATTCATTACTTTGAAAAGAACACACAGTGAAACTCTCAAATATTAAAGTAAAAAAACCACTCAGACTTAACCACCGCTACCAATTAGGAGTAATATATGTAAGTTTCACCAATATGACCTCATAATATATAGTCTGTTATAACCTATTTTTTTGCCTACTCTATTGAGATCATCTGTCAATGTCATTAACAGTATATGGATGCCAACATTTTTTAATGACTATATATCATCTAATTGTATGAGTGGTTATATGATCCCAAATTACTGGGTGGGCAGTTATCTATTATTTGCCATTTAAAGAAACACTAGGATGAATTTCCCTGCCCATACTTTTTGGGGACACTTGTCCAGCTATTTCCTTGGTACAAGGTCCTGTAAGGAGAACTTGCTGGTCACAGGGTAAACAGGTCCTAGTTGAGTTACCCTACAGATCGTGCCTATGGACGCTCCCATACTGATTTTCCACGGGCAACCAACCAAAACCAAATATGACTCCAAATATATTTGCAAGGAGCGGTCAGACAACCACCCTCCACTAAAACCTGTGCAGTCTAAATGAACATTTTTCAAGGGGTCAGGAGGGAAAACAAAGCAGAAAAGAGGCATCCACTTTTCTGCTTTCCTCTGCTGAGACAAGCTTTGTACTCCGAGCAGCTGGCTAAAACTCACAACACATGAGGCTTGTCTGAGGCCTCTTTCAGGCCCTGAAACAAGGCTGAGAGTTGGGGTAGGGTGCAGGTGTGAGTACTAGTGGCTTCTGGGGCTGGATCACAGAGTGCTCCCCATCTCAAATCCGGTTTCTTCTGTCTGCAACTGATGTAAGTAAATTTAAATGCACAATGAGCCCTGTCGCAGGCTCCCCTGGCCAGGTCTGATTCAATGAGCAGGGCTCCAGCCTGGAGTCAGGGCACTGAACAAAGCCCACGATGACAGCAGAGGTCAGGCGGTGTCACCAAGGCCACTTGGCTGCTCTCCATCAGCCTCTAGAGCAAGGGGCCCAGGTCCTGTCATCCGACTAATGCAATTTCCACCAGGCAGCCGGGCAACCACAGTGGGCCCAGTCTTTTCTGCCGAGTGAAGGGTGGTCTTCAGCCTTTGCCCGCCACCCTCCCAGGTGTGGCTGCTATGTCTGGTCGATCTAGAAGATGAGCTCCACTTGCACTTTTTGTCAAATGGCAGATGACCATGCTCAGGGGCAGGGGAGGAAACAGGAGAGGAGGTTAGAACCACCAGCCTTCACCACGGCTGGGAGCTGGACGAAGGGCACACTTCCCAGTCAATGCATAACCCTTTTGGAGTAGACAGCATCCCGAAACATACCCGAAGGAGTAGCAATTGTACAAAGGCTGGTTTGCAACACGGCGGGTTGAGGAGAGAAGAGCGATATTTAAACGGAAAAATCTGGCGGTATTGCTGGGAGACCTCCCACACAGGCAAAATCCTGCGCTTGGGTGGGGCAGCGCTTTGGTTTCTGCTCAGCTATTTTCTTGCTGTAAATATACCCAGTCTTGTTCCTACTTTAAGGAGCTCAGTTTAAAGCACGACTTTTTTCCCACCTCCTTGTCACTGCTTTTCTCCAATTGAGCAAAACAGTAGATTGCAGGGAATTTATCTGTTCCCCATGACAATCTGCTTGTAAATTTTATTAATTTTATTTTCCATTGAGCCTCTCTTCTCCGGCTAACAATACCGCTGCCATCCATCTGTAGGACTGTATATTGATTTCATAAATACCTCCAGTGGGCTGACAAACTGACAGCTTTAATGGTGTTACTGATGGGGCGTGGAGGAGGGTTCAGGGCTGGGTGCTTCATTTTCGGTAACCGTCCCTTCACAATTATCGCAGCGCCTTTGTGAGGGTTCCTAATAGTGTGTTTATCTCAGCGTGATGCCAGAGCATGGAGCTATTGTTAAGTACTATCCTTGAGAGAGACAAGAGCCACCATTTTCCACTGACACTTAAATAAAAATAGCAAAATCTATCCGTAATGCCCGAGAGCCTAGTTCCGGCCAATTGCTTGCTGGGGTTTCAGTGCCTCACCCTTCGTGAAGGAAGCAGCTCAGGGAGAGGAGGGCAGAGATGCCCAGGAGTGACCAGAGAAGAGGATTTTTTTTTTTTTTTTGACATTAGAAGAAAGGTATGAGGTTGGAGTAGGGGCGAGGGTGGGAGAGACGCTGGGTTTTTCTGGGGAAATAAAGCAAAATGGCAGGTGGGGAAGGCTTTCTTGCTTGAGAAGTGGGGCTAAGGCCTGGGATGTCTTTCTAAATAATTAGGGCTCTGAAAGAAAACGAGAACTGCATTAGCTAAAGTGCATTTTCCAGCTTCTGGAAAATGATTAACTGACTGATTATTCCATCCAAAAACACAAGACCAAAGAGGACTTATTAAGGAGACAGTAAGTCAAATGGGAGTTGGCAAGAACCAATATATCCCCCTTCCAGCCTCCATGCCCCCCCCACTTTTTAATTTACTAAAATGCTTTGGACACAGATTAACTTTCTTCACAAATTTATTATTGCTTCATCTACCTTGAAATGTGAACTGCAGACACTTTGATAAATGGATTGAAAGGCTGTCTAGTTCCAGTGGAGCTTTTGAAATGCTTCCTGGGGCTCTCCCAGCAATGTCAGGTGTGCTTTGTTCTCAAAAGAGCAGTGAACGACAGTCCCCACCTTCACCCCTACCCCTGTAAGGCAAGGAACAGGGCAATGTCTTCCTCTTTGCTCTGGTGGGGACAATGCACTTGTCTTGGTGCATTCACACTACCAGGAAGTCCTATCTGTGTGAAGTGGCAGTTTGTGGAGGGGATTTGCTCCTAGGCGTTAATCCCAAATTGTTGTGAAGTTACAAAATAGGGCTTGGAAGCTTCCCGAAACTTGCGGAATTCTTGTTTCTGAAGTGGGTGGAGCAACTTATGAGCTGTATGATCATGCAAATTACTAAAATGCTCCATGCCTCAGTTTCCCCATCTTTACAGTAGGGCTATTGATTTTACCAAGTTCATGAGTGAATTGTTGAAAATGGAATGAATAAATGAATAAACTTTGCACAGCATCTGCAACACTAAGCATTCAATGAATGGCTGCGTTTACTTCTTGGAGTTTTCCTCCATTTAGCCCTCGATTTAAATGGCTGAAAATGTCTGGTATCAGCACCGCCAGGACATATGCCTTTGACTCTGCAAAGAACAAAACACATAAATGTTGCTATACTCTTTCCGTAAAATCTGATGGAAGGATTAAAGTTTCCCTCATCTGTCATCTAGACAGGATTATCCACATTTGATTCTAAATTCTTTTGGATGAAACAGCAGAGCTGGATTCAGGAAAAAGGTCCGTCTTATGCTGGGTTCTGGCAGAAGCAGTCACTGAGGCCAAGGACTCAGGAGTCGAGTGATTGATTAGTGACATGTTCCCAGGAGAGACCAGTACAGGATGGAAGTGGGACGGTGAAGGGGAATAAAGTGCAATCTGGTAAAGTCTCGGCCTTAACCTCATACCACGGGGAACTCCTGTGTCTGAGCAGGGGAGCTGGGCCTTTGTAGCCCTGCATCAGACAGTTCTCGTTTAGGGACCACCCGAGAGAAAAGCAGGCTCCCAGGCTCTGCCTGCCCTCTGTCATGCTGAGTGAGGTGACTCCAGCAACCCAAGGACAGATTGCCAAAGAGTTCCCAGCTATGAGGCATTAGCAGTGAAGTCCAAAGTAGCAGGGGACAGAAGCTGGCACCAGTAAAGGGGACCCAATTGGACCCACCCCAAAGCATTCACAACAAGGCTTCAAGGACACTTCTCTCGAATCAGCGAGTTCTGCGCAGATTAAAACATCACTCTTAAAAGATGGCAAATCTGGGACCCAGGATGAAGAGGCCACACAGGAAGCTAAGTGACCACAGAAAACTGGAACGGCCCAATCTGGTGTCTGATGAGGTTTATACTTCTTTGTCTACCTCCCTGATCTCCTTGCACGGAGACCAAATATGGTACCTTTTCAGTAACATTAAAAAAAAAATCCATCAACTCTTGATTAGTCAAACTAAAACAGGGGATGGTCTAAAAAGCATTTCTATTTGGAACCATTGTTGGATTTGAGATCAGGGCGGTGGATTACCATTCTGATTCTCTTTTGCCTGAACATATATTAAAATTACTTTCACGTTTTCTGCCTAGTAGGAGGAAACCTGCCTATTGATGCAGTCGGTATCAATCAAAACTCATTTAGGGATTTAAAAATTTCTGACAGATAATCCATGAATCTAAAATTTCTTCTACTCTCAACACTACCATCCTATATAAAGCTGAACTCTTTTTCCCTACCCCCTGAACCCCAACTCCTAATATATAGTATCACTCTGCTCTAGGAACTAAAGGGAAAGATATTGTTTTGCTTACCTTATTTTATACAGCAGGAGGGACAAACACACAGGAAAGATTGTTCCCTGGGGATTTTACAATGTGGACTTCAGGGAGGATTTATCTTAATAGGTACATCTCTTCTGCAGGCAATTTATCTTAATAAGCAAGATTATATGTTTGCAGTTGGGTCACTGTCAAAATCAAATGAGCCCCAAGCATATGTCCCAGCTAAGCAGCCCTGGGACCTTCAGCTGGGTGTCTAGTCAAAGGCATCCTTTGTCTGAGGGAGGTTACAATGGAGTAACTGAATCATTTCCTGAAAGAACTGCCACCTATCTCAGGGATCCAGGGAATCGAAGTATCAATGCGGGATAAAAAAACAAAAACAAAAAAAAACCCAAACAATTATTTCCCACTGCTCCAGTTCTGTTTCTGAATATTTCATTGCAGCAGGAGTTTACGTTTCTTGTTCTTTTCGTGTTAAAAAGTTAATGAATTAAAAAATATCAATAAGAGGTCCTTCTGTTCTGCTTTCTCTGACAAGCTCATTAGAAAAGTCCTCAGCTGTACCATTCAGATGTTTGATATTGGCCAATTAAATGTCAGCTTGGATTTTTATTTCCCACAACAAAAAGGAATTGAACACACCTACTATGTGTTACACCGCATCGGGAGTTAGGATACAGATGGGAACAGTCCCAAGTTCTTGTCCTCCTGGAGTTTACTTTCTCATTCACCCCAGATACAAAGAAATAGACCCTTGACCTACACAAACGTAAAATGAACATCTAGACACTTCAAAAAGCAAGAGCAGCAGTTTCACTGTTGTTTCGTTTTCAGCAAGAAGAGAAGCTACATCTAAACTCACGCTGCAGATTGCTCCCAACCACTGAGCAAAAGATTTTACAGTTTGTTTTACTTAGGACCTGAAATCTTTTTAGATTTTGAAACAGAAAAGGGAAACATGCCCATCCGAATCACTAGGACTCGCAGGGGACGCAAGCTTATTTCACTGGGACTTGGGTTTTGTACTTCAAAGTGGACAGATGGAGTAAAATCAGGACAGTATGAAGATGTTATTAAGAGTCGGCAGGGTATAGGGCAGTGGTTCTCATAGCAGGGTTCATGGTCGATCTGATCAGAGTTTACTGACGGGGCTTTGAAAAAATACAGATTCCTGTTAACTTTTTAAAATTTAAAATTTAAAATGAAAATTTCATTTATGTCTTTATTTTTGAGAGATACATACTGAAATAGTTAAGGATAAAATGATGATGTCTAGGTTTTGTTTCAAAATAACATAAAAGAGGGGAAAATGTACAGAGGTATAGATGAAACAAGATGGGCCATGAGTTGATACTTATTGGAGCTGGGTGATGAGTACAAAGGAGGTTGATTTATCATCTGTGTTTCACTTTTACATATGTGTGAAAATTTCCATAATAAAAAATGAATGCAGATTCCTGGGACCCATCCCAGACCTAATAAATCAGAAACCCTGAGCTTGGGCTCTGGAGTCTAAATCTTGAACAAGTTTGAGAACCACGGGTTGAATGATTAGTGCATCAAGTTAGGAGTAAACTACACATCCCAGTTCTGCTATTTAACAGGCTGTGTGTCTTTAAGAGCATCAGTTCAATTCTTTGAGCCTTGACTTGTAATTCTATGAAATGGGAATAGGTATCACAGACAATGGACAAGTAGTGCTTCCTAAACTCTAACGCAGTACATACAAGCGAACTTCTGTCTTCATTTTCCAGTATGATGTTAACAATACAGCATCCTTACTTCCTTAAGTGTTTTGGTCTGATTTTAGGGAAAATCTTGGGTTCAAGAAAGGCCTCTTGTGTCTCAGGCATGAGACTGCAGATGTTGGGCAAAATGCTTATGGGAAAGATAGAGTCACAGGGCACGGCGGACTCGGGGAGAGTGACATCTAATCTGTATCTTAGAAAGCCACTCAGGAGCCCAGGCGAGGCCGACCTAGAAGGGTAAGAGTCCATGGATGGTCATTCCCTCCCCTGGGAGCCAGAGATGGGGTACAAGAAAACGAAGCACTTTTTGCCTCTGGATTCTCCCAAACTTGCAGGAGAGATTCTAGCTGCTGGGATTAGGGCCTCCCAGACAAGTGACACCCTACAGGTTTCTATTCTAGCAGGGCTGAAATCTGGGAGAAATCAGTGGAGAGCCGGTGAGAAGCAGGACTGAGTAGCCAGGCTGTGATGGACGATGAAGGCATGCAAAGCCAGCACTACGGAGCTAAGGTACTTGTTCCCAGAGAGCTTTCTGACCAAAGGGAAGACAGGAAGCCGCTTTTAGCCGCAGGCTGATACAAAAGGCTGCAGAGGGAGTTTGGATCACTGGTTTGCTCTACAATTAGTTACCAATGAGGGATCCCTTTCTGTCTCTTTCTGGGCCGATGATCTAAAGATTGCAAACTTAAATGCTTCAGGGTGACACAGGTAAATTAAATGAGTGTGTCGGGCTGCGTGTGGATGACAGGAGGAGTCGGCAAGTGAGCTGGGGGCGTGCAGGGCCTATCTAGATTAATTTCCAAAAAAATCAAAACCAAATAACTCTCTGTGCTGGCTAACAGGACACTCCAGCCCTGGGGTGAATTTGACCTGCAGGTGAGGTCTGTGACCAGTGAGGGTACAGAGACTATCGCCCCTCCAGGGGAGATCTAATTCTACAACGGCGCTGTCGCATGGGAATATAATACAAGCCAAGAATGCAATTTAAAATTTTCCCCTTAGCCACATGAAGAACAATAAAAAGAAACAGTTGAAATTAACTTTAATAAAGTATTTTACTTAACTCCATATATCCAAAATATTACCATTTCAACATGTAATCAATATAAAAATTTGCTAATGAAATGTTTCCTTTTCACATTCTTTTTTTTCTTACCAACTCTTTAAAATCTAATATGCATTTTACATACATCTCAATTTGGACTGGCCACCTTCCGAGGGCTCAACAGCCACACATGGCTAGGGCCTACTGCATTGACTACTGCGGTTCTAGAACAAGGGCTAGGAGCTAGATGCTGTAGCTGTGTGGCCTCTCGTTGCCAAGAGAGTGTAAAAGTCTTCAGATGTTGCAGCCAATCTAAAGGAGACTGACGTAGGACTGCTTGGGGGGTTTGGGTAAACCAACAGGACACGTGGAGGGGGCCAGTCAAGGTTGAAAGCCCTGGGTCCAGGGAAGCAAGCCATGGCTTGAAATAGTCCATTCATTCCTCCATTCCTCCTGTGAGCAGAGCACCTCCTTCCAGCCGTAGGATTTAATCTGAATCTTTCCAATCCACCACTCTTCCAGGGCTGGCAGAGTTAACCAACGGTTCCAGTCCAAATAGAAGCTTTCTTCGTTTAATTATCACGTGCAACCCCAACTACGGCTCTTTGTGTTCATGAAACAGCATCGTAATTGACTGATCATCTCCAGGAAACGGCACAGAGGCTGAGCGTCTCAACAGCTCAGTAATCCCTGGGATTATCACAATTTAGTGACTAGGCAGTTAGTTACATTAGAGAGGATTGAGGAGCTCTCATTACCGGTGCAATTATGCCCTCTGTTCTAGTCCAGCCTTCCCTGTATCACTTAGTGGTCCAGGAAACATCAGCAGGGTTCCAACAATGGGCGTCTGACTCCAGAGTCCGCATGTACCTCATTATGTACACTTTGGGGGGATAAAACTGTGATTTTGGTGTCTTCACATTGTGTGCGGAAATCTGATGCTGAAAATCATCTGATTATGAGGATCTAATTGTGTACCTGAGATAGTCCCTTGCCAATTTTTAGGCCCAATGGGATGTTTTGACTTAATTTAGCAACCCTGGTTGGGTGTGGGTGGGGGGTTGTTCACCTGGTTTAAAGGTATGGAGACTGGTGTTTTGCTTTTTCCCTTTGTTTGAAGCTATGTGTTTGCCCAGCGGGATTTGGGAAAGGGAGCCCATTTCTATACAATCCATCCTCCTCCAAGGCTGACATACTGTTCCCCAGCCCCTCCTTCCCCTCCAACCCTCTCCCCTGGCAGCCATCTGAGGCTTTCATCCCTAATTTGATTGTCGTAGCTGACACTGTCAATCTGAAATCCAGTAGCATGTCTAATGCTGGCTGGACGAGGGGAAGGCAGGGGGAGGAGGGGGGAGGCAAATTCATCTCAAGAAGTAGCTTTATGTAAATTGATCCTTTGGGCTGAACGCTGGACCCAGGCATTTGCTGATTAATTGGAGAAGCGTCCTTGTTCCCATGTCTTCTTTAGAGAGATGGCCCAAATTGAGTTCTCCCTTCTTCACAAAGACGTTCCCATGCCAAATAGCTTTTGCAATTAGGAGATGAAACCTTGTGAGCCAGGGGGAGGTGGCGGGGGCGGAAGGTGCGTTTATGGAATTGTTCTGAAATGAAGTGTTTGCATTTGGCCTGCTTCGTGATTAACTGCTGACCTGGGCACCCTCATTTGCCTCCTTGTCTGTGGCCTGATAGCCTAGGTTCAGAGGCATAATATCCCATAGGTGAAGATCTCCTTATGCAATAATTAGTAAAAACGAAGGGGATGGAGAGTGTGCTTCTAACATGGTTTTCTTAAATTTATATTTTCAGTTACCACTTGGGCCCCTTTCTGTCCATGTCAAGAAGGAAGGGGAAGTGAGTCTGTGATTGAGTCAACCTCTTTTCCACGTCCTCTTACCTTTTCCTGAAAAAGAAAGTTCACACACTATGGCAGATCATCCATCAATGTGGTCCTATGAACTTAGTAACTGTCCCAGGGCCCTGTTCAATTCGAGGCTACCAAAGAGCTAAAGGCAAATTAGCCACAGGGGCAGAGGTAAAAGTGAGTTTGGCTTTGGAGAGGTTGCTTGTTGCTTTGCCTGCGTGCTAGCTGCAGGCTGGGCTTGTAAGGCAATGTGGTCTCCTATGATGGTTCTCTCACTACATCGTCAGTGTCACACGGGCAGGGGCTTTTGCCGGGCAGGAGGCCTGTTGCATAGCTTAAAATACATTTGTTGGATGGGTAAAAAAATAAGCAAACATGATTTCATGCCATTGCCTGGTTGATGGATGACTGAGAATAACTCAGTCTATGGGGATTATTTTTTTTCCAAGCCCTGTTTGTTCCTTCGGATTACAAAGAGCTGCGGCTGTCTTCCTCTGTCCTTCCACCTCCACTCCCTGGTGGGGTAGCATGCAGGAAAACTAATGCCCGTAGAACAGGATTGTGTTCTCGGGAGCCACGGATAGAGCCTTCAACTGAGAAAGGCTTAGTGAGCTAAGCTGAAGTGTGAGAATGAGCAGTTACATTGGGAAGTCAGGCTAAGTAGACAAATAATTTGGCTTTTCTGAATAGAGTTTAAACCTGGCCTGAGAGGGTACAACAGATCTGGAAAATAAATTCAGTCCAGAAAAAGGCTGTGTGCCCTCTCCAAGAACTGCTGCTCCCCTCCTCCTCTCCGAATTCTGGCACTCACAGTGCCTAGAACAATGCAGATAACGAAACTCCGGTGCAGAAGGAGATGCTTTTAGCATCAACCTAAGGGAGATGTTAGAAGGGGATAATCGGCAGTGAGAAAGTCTGATTATCTCCAGGATAATCTACGCTACGATCTGACTTTTCCCAGCCAAACGATCTAAAAGATCTAGAAACCCTCATGCAGGCTGAGGATGTGCAGAAATTAAGTTAGCGGAGGGGGTAAGGGGAGGGGTGGGAATAAGAGAGGAAGTCCAGGGGTTGAAGCCACTTCCTAACTTCTACCCCACTGCAACCTTAAATGTTCAACTTAATCATGAAGAAAGAATCCACTGAACTCTGCCCTATATCCCCTATGTCCCTAACCCTAAGAATGATTTCCTCCCTTTTACTAAGGTATGTGGCGTTAGAGTTACTCTTCCGTGGCCCATTATGTTCTGCTGCAGAAATGTGAACCTGTCTGCCCAGGTAGGGTGGGGAGGGACCGCGCCTGGGGCTGCAGCTGCCCAGAGGTGGGAATTTGGCATGCGTGGCTGCAGCTCAAGGGAATGTGGCTTGCAGATGCCTGCTCTTTCTTGTAACTTTTCAGAAGTCCATTAAATAAGTGAAACCTCCCTGGTGAAGGTGAGATACTATCCTGGGGCCATCTGCCGATAAAATCAATGTGACTTCAGAAAGGCTCAAAATTATCTTCTACCAAACCAGGAAAGCAATTCAGCAAGAGCTCGGCACCCTGAGTTGCAAGGCTGACTTCTAGAAGCCCGCTGTCGGATGAAGTATATAGCAGCTTAAGCCATTAAGCTATGTTAATACTACAGAACGACATTTCTCATCGTGACCCCTGCACTATTTATTGTTCCATTCAAAGCAATTACAGTTATTGCTAATAATTCACACCTGTGGATGTGCCAATATTGACTACAGGAGAACAGACGCTGTTCTCTTATTTATACAAAAATGGATGCAGTTCAATAGATTTACACCACGTTTGAAGTTAACACTAATAATTAATCCCAGACCTGCTTCTGGCCGTTTAGCCTGAAAGGCACTAGACAAGGGACATCAGCGCAAAGATGAAATTCACTAGTGACGAATGTGAGGCTGCTGCCGCTAGTCTCGCGCCAAATACAATAAACTCCCCTGTCCCTGGAAAAGAGGAAAGGACCTCCAAGGCAGGAGGCAGGGTGGAGACGTCTTCTGAAATGCTCCCTTGTCTCTCTGAGACTGTTCGCTGACAGCAGCCTGAGCTACACTTTTCCTGGTAACTCAACTCCTCCCTTTTCATGTTGGACTCGGGAAGTCCGGCCTGTGGCCAAGCCCCCAGGAGGCGGCGGGAGGCACAGCAGTGGGAGCAGGGGAAGGAGCCTGGACGACCGTGGTGTGCAGGCCAGCTTTGCCGCCTGCCAGCTGTGTGAGTTTGTGTGACTAGATGACCCTGGCTGAGCCTCACTTTCCTCCCCTGTAAAATAGGGACCATGAAAGTACTTACATCAAGGAATTATTATGAAGTGACTAATGAATTCAGAGCTTGTTGCATGTTACCTGGCTCATAAGAAGTACTTATCAGTACTAGTTGTTATGGGAACTTGCATCTGTTCAAGTCAGCGTTCAAATACAATGAGTAGAGAAAGAAGAAGAAAAAAATCCTGTCTCCTTGCCCCGGAGCATATTGCATAGGAATGCTAAAACCATGAAGCAGCGACTCCAGGTCAAGTTCAATACAAAAGAAAGCGGTAATTGGGTTCTGCGCAGCCTGTTTCCCGGGTCCTGCAGGGAGACTGTCCCTCACAGAGTCCAGCACAACGGCCCTGGGATGGAGAGGGTGTGTGGCGAAGACGGGAACACAGGTGAAAGTGCCCGGCTCCCTGTCACCCCCCTGGGAAGCTGGCTGGGAAAGGGGCGCATGTGCAGAGAAGTTGGCAGGAGACTCGCATGAGGAGGAGGCAGAGGAGAGGGCCCTGAAGGTGGCTGGCGGGACGGCTGGGAAGGCGGCTCTGAGATCACAGCCCAGGCAGGGTCAGACTGGGGAGCGGCTCGGCCCAAGCGTGGGATCTGGGCCAGGAGCAGAATGCTGGTCCAGCCGCCTCTGCACAGGCTCAGGGCAAGTCAGAGGATCCCTCTGCCTTCCGAAGGGTGCTGGGGACCTAGGTGAGCTTCAGAGGGGCCCAGAGCCGTGCAGGACACAACCACAAGAGGAAAGGCTAACATGGGTCAAGGTGGGAAGGGGAGCAGAACTTGTTGCTCCTGAAGCAAGTCCCTTGGCTGTGGTTACTCTCTGGAGAAGGGATGATCCTCACAACCTTGCTGACACTGTCTTGGGGCTTACGTTGCAATGAAGGGCCGTTGTTATTACCAGGGTGACTGCAATGTCCCTAGGGAGTCAGGTACTGTGGCCAAGGCTAAGAAGATTAGAAGACATAGTCCTTGGGAGAGGACAAAGGGGACAGCAAGTGTGATGTCACCTCTGAAATCGACTCAGCTGCTTGAGGAGGACTCAGCAGGCCTCTTTCCTCTTTTCTGTCTCCAAACCCAGTGGAGAAGGCTGCCCCAGGAGAAAGGGATGGGGCCAGAAAGTCAGCCTCCGAGTGCTGGTGGAGAGGGGGCTCAGTCTGTGAACGAGTGGTCCCCTTTAAAGATAGACAGAGAGAGAGATAGAGATAGAGAGAGAGAGAGAGAGGGAGAAGGGTAGAGAGACAAAGACAGATAAGGAGGGAGAGAGACTGACAGGGAGAGAGAAGATGGAGACAATAAAACCAGAGAAAGCAAAGAAAAAAAAAAAGAGGCAGAAACACACACAGAGACAGCCATTTCACAGAAGAGACAGTGAAAGAGACACAGAGAAAGGGAGACACAAATGGGAGATTCAGAGATGATGGAGACAGGCACGTGTGCTGTCTCTGTCTCTCTCTGTCTCTGTCACTCACACACATACACACACACACACATGAAGAGACACACAGAAAGAGCTGTGTTGAGAGAACAAAAGGAAAGGACCAGGCAGAAGCCAGGCAGGGGTTTGTGAGGCTAGCGGACAGAGCTTCTTCCAAAAGATCTTAGCGTCGGGGCTTCCCCAGGATGAGGGAACCAAGAACAGGAGGGGAGTCCCAGGATCTTTTCCAGACGCTGCTCTGGGGACAAGGAAGTGCCACCCTCGCTGGAGGCTGCACTGACCCCAGGCCCTGTCCTTCAGGCCAGCCTGTCCTCCAAGGTGCCCCCCAGCCCCTGCAGGAGGAGACCCATCCAGAAGAGGGGGAGGTCTGCCAGGGTGTCCCCTAAGCTCCCATCATGTCCTTCCTGTCCCCTCCCCAGCTCTGAAGCCAGAGACAGGGTTTTGGCAGAGAAAACCTGGGGTGGTTTCAAACTTTTTATATTACAAAGTGAGTTTTTAAAAGCGCCATAAAATTTCAAGGCACATACTTAATGTTGAAATGGTAGAATATATCGATTCTTGCCCATCCTCTAGTATCTTAAGTTTACCCAGAGGACCTTTTTATTTAATTAACTTTGTGCTTTATTAATATAAATATTCTCCTATTGATCATAAGAGGGCCTGACAGGCACTCAAGCTGGGTATACATCACCTTCCCTCCAAGCAGCGCCACTTAGAGGAGTAGCTGGCTTGAAATCAAGGAGAATGGCAGGAAGTGGTCCCTTGGGATGTCAGGCGCAGATGAATCTATAGCATTTTATGGAAGGAGACCTTTTTTTTGTAAAAAAAAAAAAAAAAGATCCAGCTCCTTGCTTCTCTTAAAGTAGAAAGCATATGTAAATGAGATATGAAAATGGTCTTGGCTTATGCATATCAATTAAGCATGTCAATACCTTAATTAAATCGTTCAACGAATGAGATTTATACCAATGAATCTGTTTTATAGTTATAATAGCTTTTTTGGCCACTGTTCAAAATGTCAAATAAATCGTGAAAAGGGGATTAAAAAAAGACATAATTGACGTTCTGAACTGAAGCCAGTTTTTTTTCTTCCTTCCTTCCTTTCCCTTCATTCATGTGATTTTTGGAGAATGTATATAAAGTAATGGGCCCCGTAATGACTTGGCTTTGTAAGAGTCTTTTTATCCTTCAATTCTAATCCTTCTTATCAACTTTTCTAATTCTCACACCATTGAACCTGCAAACGCCCTCACTTTCTTCTGGTTCTTGGAGCTTGCTTTTTAATAAGCCGTAACTGGAGCTCTCTGGTACGCCCACAGAAAGGAAAAACACACCTCCAAACAAAACAGGGCATAAGGTTAAAAGGCCTTATGTGAGAAGGCTATTACTATAACATCAAAACATTTGAGTAAAAGTATTCTTTAGCTCTTAGGTAAAAGTCAAACTGAAAGCATATTTTCTCCAACTAAATGACATGGCAAAGAAAGTAAAGATTCTTACTTCTATGCTTCTCTTTCCTTCGTCTTGTACTCTTTTTCTCTGTGAGCTTTTCTAAATAATTTTCTTTTCTTTCCTTTTTTTTTTTTTTGGAGACAAGGTCTCACTCTATCTCCCAGGCTGGAGTGCAGTGGTATGATCATAGTTCACTGCAGCCTCCAACTACTGGGCTCAAACAATTCTCTTGCCTCAGCCTCCCAAAATGCTAGGATCACAGGAGTAAGCCACCATGGCCAGCCTCTAAATCATTTCTTAATCAATTTATTCCTGTATGTAACCACAGTCTATTTCCCTAAGAGCAGAAAACAAAGAGAAGCACTTCTAGACAGGTACAAACTTAAAAAAAAAAAAAAAAAAAGAAGATGAAATCACTCAGTAAGAGATGCTGGGCATTTGCCCTGCTGTTGTGGATCACGCCCAGTAAGGGAGGGGCAGAATGACCAGAGCCGTGAGCATTGCGATGTGAGTTCGGAATTATCACCTACAGCAGTGATCGCAGAAAAGAAAATGAAAGAAAAGGCGTATACATTCCTTTAGGGCACTTATGCAAAATAACACAAGCGTATTTCAAGTCTTGCTTAAATACTCCAGTCCCAAAACCTCAGCCAGGCCATCCGGTGGAATGTTGCCCAAAAGCAGGGTGACAAGAGGCAGAAGTGGGCACCCCTTGGACTTCGGTGCTCTGTGAGTGTCCCCGAGGCTCTGGCCTGTGAGGGCTGTGTCTCTGGCCCTCGTCTTTTCACAGCCAAGCCCCTCTCCGTTGCTGAGGAAGGATGGCTCCAAACAAGGGCCCCTGAGAAGAGAGAGGTGAGGATTCCCATCCTCACCCTGGGAACAGTCCTGCGGTTTGACTTCCTTTGCCGGCATGATCTGGCCAAGATTAGGGGAAAGGACCAAACGCCCCAACCATTTTTAGATCCGATTCAAAATAAAGCATCTTTGCTCAGAACCCATTAGTCTCAAGAAATTTTAGAGCTAAAAGATTCAATCTTCTTGGTTTACAGATGGAAAAACTAAGGCTCCAAAAGAGGAAGGCCTTGCCCAAAGTCATACTGCGGGGGCAAGAACACAGGTCCCTGACTGTGTGTAGAAGGCTGCTGTCCTCCCCACGTGTTGCTTCTGTTTTATATAAAGGTAGCAGGACATGAAGGAGGTCTGGGCATAGCGGCTGTCAGTTCTGTGGCTGCCAGGGTACGCCTGGCTGATTTAGTTAACAAGGCAGGTACCCTCTGTCCTTGGCTACCTCTTTACAATGTGCCTTGTGACACCTGAAAGAACAGTCCTCCTAATGCTCTGCCCACATTTGAAATGGACAGTCTTTCTAGATCCATCCACCCATCCATCAAACTAGCATTTACCGAGCTCTTCCACTATGCCAGACACAGTGTTGGGCACAGGGGGCAGGTGGTGCTCACAGAATTGTAGGGAGACAGACATTAGCAAATAATTGTACAGATGAGCATTTACAATTTCAAGTGCTATAAAGAAGTGCAAGATGCTTATATGATGGGAATTAAAGATATAATATTAAATAGGAGAGCTCAACCCATGCCAGGTGGCCAGAGAAGTACAGCTCACATGGAGAGGTGGAGGAGGAGAGGGAGTAACACCAGGGAACAGTGTGTGCCGGCGGGGATGACGCGGTGGTCCTCGGGGTACGGTCTCTAGACCAGCAGCGTTTAGTATCATCTGGGACCTGTTGGAAATGGAATGCTCAGATCTCATCGTGGGTGATCTAAATTAGAAGCCCTGCGGGCGGGGAACAGCCACCTGTTTTAAATAAACCCTCCAAGTGATGCTCATGCACACAAGGTTTGAGAGGCCCCGGCATAAATCTCCCCGGGCAGAGGGCACAGCGTGGTGAGGGCTCCGAGCAGTGGAGCGCGTGGCGTGCAGGGAGTGAGTGTGGTTACTGCGGGGGGTGGGGGAGCGGCGGCCGGTCAGGAAGACAGGAGGTGGGGGGCAGATGGGATTGTTTGCATAGGATCGGAGGACAAGGCGGGACCACGGGAGGCTTTTCGGCAGGGGAGAGCTCAGCTCCTCACAGAGCGTTGATGAGAATCTCTTAACCAGCATTGCACAGCCAGCGGACCAACAGGCACAGGCCTTCCTTATGCTGATTTCGAGAGCCAATTAAAAAATAACCGATATTTTAACTTAATTCATATTTACATGTAAATTTTCATTTAAAAAGCTACTCTCTTGCCAGATGCCTCTTCCTCATCGAGTTCTCTGCAGTGAGGAGTAACGGTCGTCTCCACGCACACATGGGGCAGGGGAGGAAAAGACAGGAATTGGGAAGCAACTGGGCTTCCTGAGGGCGTGAATCTGGTGCCCCTGGCAGCCAGAAGTTCCTGTTTCAACACGTTTTCCCTGCTGGGGCTTTACTTATCTCAGCATTTTCTGTTCAGTTATAAACCTACTGGCACCTCAGTGTTTCATTACAGGAGGGAGCTGGGTCCTGTGCTCCACATCAGGGGGCTGAGTTTGTGCCCCATAGAGCCAAGGTCGCAGCAAGCCGGGGCAGGACCCCCGAATCGCTTGCTCTTTGTTCTAGCTGCCCAGGCAAAAAGGCGGCACCGGTGGGGACACGGAGTGGAGAGCGTGGGGGGGAGGTATTCGGGAAGGGTTCCTCTGCTGTGCGTGGGTGGCTGCAGCACACTGACCACCCCCTCGGCACTCCTCAGGGTCCCTGCCATCTCCTTCCTCTCTTCTCCTTGTCACCGCCCCGACCCCAACTCTGTCCGTCACTACTGTCTGTACAGATCAGAGCTTCATGGTGGTTCTTCCAGCATCTAGTTCAGTGGTCTCTAAACTATTACTTAAAAGCAGAATTGTTCTGTCAAATGGGCCATCCCATAGAGCCCTGATGTATTGAGTGGAAAAAACTGAAGCTTCTCTGATTGAAGTGGGATATTGGAGGGGGGATGGGGAGCCAGCTGGGTTGAACCCCCCATGACCTCGGGCACTCTGACACATCTTAGACACAGCCAACCCCTTCAATTTACTGATGTGGAGGCTGGGGCACAGAGGCAAATGCATCCTCTGAGGTGCAAAGCAAAGTGGGACCTGAGACGGGGCCCTGTTACCCCCGTGTTTAGCCGCCCTGCTCACTCCTACTCCGTTCCCAGACGATGGGGGATGTTCAGAGCAGGGGACCATGCTCGAGGAAGACTCAAAGTCTCGCTTCATCTGCACATGCTTACTACAGGACTTGGCTTGGGGACCACACGTTCTAGATAAGAAAAGACACATTTAATTTCTCTCCTGGCTTTTCTTGCTAAGTTTGCTTGGGGTAGAAAACTGGTGAGAAGGTAAACAGGGAGAAAAAGGAAACCCAAATAGCCTAATTCTCCTTTCCTGATAATCGGTCTTTGGGTGCTCACAGCAGCACATTGGAGCTGCCTCAGACAGGAACTTGGGAAATTTCAAAGATTCCGACTCTCCTCTCTGGGGCTAATCCAGAAAACCTTACTTTAGAAATAATAGTAATAATACTTATACCTCACACATACTTAACCAGCACTTATCACATGCTAGCATTCTTCTAAGCATTTTGGCATACGTTAAATTTCTCTTTCTTAATCCAGAAAAATCTTCCAGACTTCACCACCAAACACTAATCCAGCTCCGGGGGCAAGAATAATGGCAGGAAGGTGAACTGCTGTGGAGATCACATATTTCTGATAGACACGTGGGCTTGATTACAGGCACCCATCACAAAAGGGATCAGACCACTGGTTGGGGTTGGGGGGACATGCCTCTGTGCCACAGTTTTGGCAACAAGGGTGTCCCAGGCTGGCATGGAAGTTCTAGACAGTCCTGGGGTTCCTCAATGTCACAATCTCCCAGCCTTCTTTACAAAGACGGGGATTCCCAAACCCTGCTCACCAACAGGGGTGCATCCATTAAGCACCATGAGATATGCTTGAGGAGTCGTGGCTCAAGTCTGCACTTATACTCAAAGAGATGAACATCTAATAAGCACCTACTGTGTGCTCATTGCAACTTCAAAAACATTAGGAGGCAAGTACTACTACTGTTCTGCTTTTACATACAAAGACACTACAGTTCAAATGCTACTTGCCCAAGGGCACAGAGCAAAGAGGCACTGGGGTTCAACATGCCTGCTGCCCCAACCATGTCCTCCCCTTGCTAAACCACAACATTTTCTCAGAGGATCCTGGCTTATCATGCCCATCCTGCATCCCCATTCCTCCCTGCTTTCACCCAGTTAGAAAGGACAGACTAGGCACCCACAGGCACAGAGATGATGTCTAGACTTTTTGACCTTGGAAAGAAGGTGATAGATGCTTGGTTTAATATTGCCAATCATTCTGCAGGTAAGTACTATTTTATTTCGACACATTTCTTTTATTGGGGTTACACTGAAGCTTTAGTATTAATGAGATGCTGGGGGTACAACAGAAGTTGAGGAGACAGTCTCTTTTGAGAAGATTTTAACTGATGTCCCATGTTAATGTAGCACAAACTCATGCTTGGAAGTTAGTTTCTTCCGAGGAAGCTCTTGGTTGAGGTAGCAAGTGTTAGGAAGCAAAGCCTTAAGAGGGGTGAAAGCTAGAGATGTGAGAGTCCTAGGAGGACTCTGCTGGAACTCTAGAATCCACAAGCCCTGAACACTGATTATCAGCAAGCCCTAATTTCTATCCACATCCTTCAGAGTCTACAGAAATAGGGTTAGTGGTGTGCGTTCTCATGAGGATAATACCACATTCTCCTCCCCGCCTTCCCTTTGTATCTTAATGTTCAAGAAGGCCGGCGAGGTGGCTCATGCCTGTAATCCTAGCACTCTGGGAGGCCAAGGCGGGTGGATCGCTCAAGGTCAGGAGTTCAAGACCAGCCTGAGCAAAAGCGAGACCCCATCTCTACTAAAAAATAGAAAGAAATGATCTGGACAACTAAAAATATATATATACATAGAAAAAATTAGCCAGGCATGGTGGCGCATGCTTGTAGTCCCAGCTACTTGGGAGGCTGAGGCAGAAGGATCGCTTGAGCCCAGGAGTCTGAGGTTGCTGTGAGCTAGGCTGACGCCACGGCACTCTAGCCCGGGCAACAGAGCAAGACTCTGTCTCAAAAAAAAAAATAAATAAATAAAAGAAAGGAAAGAAGAATGAAAAAGAAATCTTAACATATCACATGATGCTATTATACTTAATAGAAAGGATTAAAACTGCCAGACCACATTAAAACTAATGACTGGTTTGGTATATTCCTTGCCTTGGCACTATCCACTGTCTCTAGCAATAAAGGAGCATCGCAGGCAGTTTATGGGGAGTTATTCTCAAATGAATTGCGTTTGCTGAGAAAAGCACATTTAGAATTTGGTGATTCATACATGGGAAACATTATTGCTCTGGAAAAGAGTTCAAAATAAGTGAGATTTAGAGCTCAGGGAATGAAAAGCTTGAGAGTTTAAGTTTAATTTTTAAAAAAGCCTGCATTCATTATGTGTTTATGTGTGATTATGGATTTGGAAGCAAGTGCATGAGAAAAGTTCTGCCTAGATCCCACACTGTTGTGGCAGTTACCTCTATGTGGAGGAGTGGGCTTGGGGGAAGAGGGTTTAGGGGGAATCTTATATATATATATATATATATATATATTTATATCTTTACCAAAATAGAGGAAAAGAAAAATATCTGACCCAAAACATACATTTTGTAACTCTAGATATTTATGTATTTTAAATCACTTTTATATTAAAGTATTCATAGATTATTTCTGTGTACTCAAAAGTTGAAATTATCAAGAGTGATTGCATTTTGGGGGCTCCCTTTGTCCTTGGGAGCAAGGTAGGGATTTTTAATACTTTCTCGCTAAGTCTTTTAAGTCTCTGTGCTGCTCCCCGTGGCTGACAGCAGGCTTTGTGCTTCGCCGGCCCTGTGCCTGTGCAGAACCACAGCTGTAGGTCAGCTAGGAGGGGTGGTGGCCTTGTGCTAGGGCCTCACACTGACAGGTAGACCTAAGAGCATAATTCCCCTCTAGCCTTCCTCCTCCTCCATGTTGCCGGTTGACCAGGTGCAAATGTACCTACATCTTCCCCAGCTGGAGGAACTTTCTTATTCCCTTCAATACCTGTGTTGCTTGCAGATGCAGCCTTCTTCTTTTGAAAGTTGTTTTTCCATTATAAAGATGTCCTTAACATTTTTCTAATCAGAAGGCAAGTTATTCAACAGCAGTAAAGTATAATCATGTATATACAAAGAAAAGCACAGGAAGGTAGCATGTGAATATACTATGTGCCTTCGATTGTGAGTTCTGGACTTGTGAGAAAGTGAGTGACTCTTATTTTCTACTTTTTGATGACTAGTCATGTCCAATCTTGCTTCAGTGACTTCAATGACTGTGTATTACACGTATAATAAAGAAATGCATTTATTATTTCCTTAAAGCAATGCACATAGTATAAAGACATTTTGAAAAATACAGGAAGGTAGAAGAAATTATCATCATTTTCCCATTCGAAATAACCACTATAAACATTTAGCTTATTTTTTTCAGTCTTTCTTCTATGACAAGTTGTGTGTTTATATATCTGTGTGTGTGTGTGTGTGTGTATACACATATATATGGAGAGAGAGAGAAAGGGTTTGATTTCGTATTCTTTTTGTCACCTAACATCACATTACAAATGGGTGGCTGTGCACAGAGTGGCAAGGAGACTTTTCAGTATATACCTTTTGTGTCTTTTGAATTTGAATCATTTGAATGTAATGCCTATTTTCAAATAGATTAAAATATAATTCCCTATTGCAGTAAGCATTCTCCATGTTACTGCATTTTGTATACTCATCCTTTTAAATGGTTGTCTTCTATGCCTTACAAACATTCTGGAAAAGACAGTGACTATGTCAGATGCACAGCAGTGGCAGACGAGTCACCCGGGTCATCCTGACCTTCTTGCACCCTTGTGCAACCTCTCCTAACCTGTCCCAACAGCATGCAGTCCACGGTGTGGTCTGCGGGAGACGGAGGGCAGGCTTCCAGCAGAGATGATGTCACCCTGAGGCATGAATCCTGATGTCAAGAAGGATGGGTGCTGGGGGAGGATGGGAGACGCTGAAGAGCCGGAATTAATAGCGTCTCCAATTCCCAGACCTTTCGCAGCCCGCACTGCTAAACCGAGAAGGGACATGGTGCTCTGGATTGATGGCTCCTGAGGTGGGCTCCAGGGACTTCTCCTTTGTCCTCATGACAAGGGACTTTGGAGCACCTATAATCAGGGTAACAAACTGTGCACGGAAACAAGGCAAAGACCTATGCTTTAAAAACAACAACAACAACAAACAAACTGGAATTCTGAAGACCAGCAAACTTGGCTTATATATCTTCTTCATCCTGATATAATATAAAAAAGCAGACTAAATAATAAAGTTCACTGCAATTCTTCCGACCTTGATTACCTTATATCATATGCCTGTAATCCTAGCACTCTGGGAGGCCGAGCCATAGGAGGATTGCTTGAGCTCAGGAGTTCAAGACCAGCCTGAGCAAGAGCGAGAACCTGTCTCTGCAAAAAATAGAAAAATTAGCTGGGCATGGTGGTGAGCACCTGTAGTCCCAGCTACTTGGGAAGCTGAAGCAAGAGGATCACTTAAGCCCAGGAGTTTGAGATTGCTGTGAGCTATGATGACACCACTGCACATTAGCCTAGGCAACAGAGTGAGACCCTGTTGAACAACAACAAAAAAAGAATGATGAAGGTGTTCAACTTCTATTCCAACTGAAAATGCTTCCCAGGAAAGACCTGAGGAGGAATGGCAGACATTTCTCACGGAGAGACACACACCTATGAGCCCACTGTAAGAGGCTCCTCAAAGACGCTCAAGACACCACCTATCCCTTTACAGGTGTGGAGGTAACCAGAAAACCACATCAGGGTGCCCACCAGGCTTCTTGCTGTTTCTCCCAATATAACTCAAGGGCTTTTCTATGCAGACCCAAAGCATGCACACAAACATCAGTCCTCTGGTCACACGTCCATCGTGCCTGCGTGGATATGTGTATAAATGTGAATAAACAGCAAGTAAGGCAGCAATGGCTGCTCCCTGAGACGTTCTCACACACAGGACCAAGATTTTGGGCACAGTCTTACTTCTCATGGATTCTCCCTTTGCCTACAGCACATGTCGCAAACCGGTGTTTAATTTGGCTTGCATATTTTTTTTAAAAAAAATCTGAGCCAATATTTTAGAATCAGAAAATTCATACGAACATCTAGATTTTTGGTTTCTCTTAAAAATTCCGAATATCCATCAATTTAGGCACTGTCTCCCATGGCACAAAGCTTGGTGGCAGCTGCCCTCCACAGAAAGTACAGGCAATTCTTATTTCCAGCTTACCGTCGCCTGCAGAAGTCCCTGTTGCCTCCTAACACTAAGGCCCCTGGGTCCATGGCCGTTTATCACCAAGCTTGTATTGTTTTTCTTATCGTGGAGAAATAATTTTATTATTCCTGCCCACTTCACTCAATTACTTTACTTGAAGGCATTTGGGTGGTAATCCCTGGCCTAGAGTTTTGAGAACATAGCCTGAAGATTTATTTATAAGAAGGAAGAAGGCATTATAAGAAGTGAGAGACACAAAAAACAAAACAATGCCTCCTGTTTTCCTCTCTACTACGGGGACTCCTCACACTCAGCTCCTCGCAGCAAACCTGGGTTTCTGGTCTGGGTTTGAGCACATTCTAAGGGATTGAAACTCGTGGTCTCCTGAACTGGGATCTGTCTTCTTAGACCTGGCTCTACTTTCCAGTCGTCTCCCACATGAAGACTGCCTCCCTTTTTGCACGATCTGCTTTAATCTCATTAACTACATTTGTTACAAATGTGCAGCATTCCCCTTCCTGTTAAACATGGACAGGCAGGTACATGATTTCAAAGCTAAAGGAGGATATAATCAAACGATTCTGCACAGAACCAAATCATCTGGGTTGAAAACGAGCTTCTTAAAGGCACTGTCTTCTCCTCTTGACGATGGCTCACATATTAAGTTCTTGGGCTAATTAAGTCTAGCTACGCAGTGAAGTCCGTGTATTCACACGATACAGAAACTGAAGGCTCAATGCAACTTCCTGTTGTCATACAGCATCACCTTCAAGACTAAAATATCTACAGGAGCAGAATTTCCACTACATTAGCTCATTCCAGTTGTTTCAAGAAATATTTTTATCCACAAACATGCACATACACATTTATAGAATCACCTACACATATCTATATGTTCATACATCTGCACACACACATGCATATTTAGCCATGTATCAACCAGTGATGATCAGGACACTCGCAAAGTTTAATGGTAATAACAGGTGTCTGTATGCTTGATGAGAATGACCTCTGCAAAGAGAATCTCTTTTAAAACACTATTTATGCTTTGTCTCCTTAAGATGAGCATCTAGAGCCTTATCTATGAGACTCTGAAGGCACTCATGGCCCTCATCCCTCTTTTGTAAAGAAAACACTAATGAAAATCCTAGACTCTGGAAATAGGGAGGGCATCCTGTCATTTTGCACCAGGTACAAAAGCAAAAACAGAAATGCTGTGTTTAAAACCAAACAGATTCTCGATGGGTTTGATGAATGCCAGCCTCCTCTCTCTGGCCCTAACGCTCATCTCAGCCTGCCGGCTCTTAACTTCCCAAGACAAATAGTTAATTAAATACCAAATGATTATTAAGAAACACTTGTGAAGGAATTATTACTATGTATGTAACAGATATATGTATGTTAGACCACAGTGTGCACATTTTGAATAATTTATGGGGTATTGGAGCCGCGGTAGCTATCCTATCAGCGTCCACTCCTTTCTGCACGGTCTCCAAATGCGGGTATGACCGGTATACACGGGAGAACAGCTGTGGAGTGGATTTAAACTTATTTTCTATGACTTACCATTAGCTCCCAGTGAATATGCTTTTAATAAAAAATCACTGATTAAAAAACAGGGTTTTGCAGTACTTAAACTAAATGCATAGTTTAGTTTAGGAAATTCTTTCTTGAAACAGTCTTGCCACATACGAGTCTTGTTAACATAATGAAAATATATCCATGCACTGCAGCAGCGAGAAGTGGCCATCGCTTAGCCATCCTCGGGTCACCTTTGTAAATAACTCCAGCCCCTGATTGTGGAATACAGGAGGCTTATGGTAGATGGCATATCAGACGTCAGGATCATACTTGCAAAGCTGGCAATTTACAGCACAGCAGATTCAAGTTCAAGTCCGAGTTACATCACTTCTTAGAGAAACCTTTCCTTCACTGTGTCATACGTCTCTTGTCTCACTTATCTTAGAGAGTCTCAGAGAAGATTCAATATAACAGGGTTTTAAAACTGCCTGAAACCTACACTGGCATGAGGAAAATGTTGGCTGTGCTGGACTCCTTTCAAATTTTTGCACTGACTTTCAGTTGCACGACAATCCACTAGCGTGTATGAAGTACAGCTGACCCTCGAACAACACGGGTTTGAAACGCGTGGGTCCACTGACGCATGCACTTGCTTCTGCCTCGACCAGCCCTGAGACAGCAAGACCAGGCCCTTCTCTTTCTCGTCCTCCTCAGCCTACTCAAGGTGAAGATGAAGATGAAGACTTCATGATGATCCACTTCCATTTAATGAAGAGTAAATATATTTTCTCTTCCTTATGATTTTCTTAATAACATTTTCTTTTCTCTAGCTTACCTTAGTGTAAGAATACTGTTTATAATACATACAACATATAAAACACGTGTTAGTACACCGTTTATGTCATCAGTAAGGCTTCCAGTCAATAGTAGGCTATTAGTTAAATTTTGGGGGAGTCGAAAGTTATACTAGGATTTTCAACTGCGTGTGGGTGGTGTTGGTACCCCAACTGCTATGTTGGTCAAGGGTCGACATTGATGCGACATTTATGAAGCATGTTTTTTTCACCTTTACCCCACTTAACAGAAAAGAAAACCAAGATCAGGAATCCTTGTGTCACACAGCTAGGAAGTGGTAGAGTCAAGAATGGGAACTAGACCCTTGACCTGAAGTCAGCGCTGTTTGCCAGAGGCTGCCTCTACTGTTTTGATTTCTCTCTTCCCATATTATTTACGCAGAACCAGCAAAGTTTGGGTATGTATCGCAAACACACTGATCACCAAATGTGTATGATACCTGAGTCCTTACATCATCTCTGTGATGTATTTTACAAATGAGGAGACTAGGCGTGCCTATGGCCCCTCCACAAGGGCCAGATTGGGCTGTAAACCCATTGCCTCTCCAAATCGATGTCCTTGAACTTCCTGCATAGGAAGGAATCCAGCCTGCATTCATCTATTACAGTTCGTCCAGCTTAGGTATCCACCCCTACCTGACCAGCCTGCCCAGAGGAGATTCTCTTCTGTATTCTGAAGCACCGAGAATCTACAAGTCATGATTGACATTTAATTCCAGACCCCCTGCTATTATTCTGAGTCATTCCAGGTCTCTTGGTCTTTTCTCCCTAACTAGACCACAAGCTCCTTATTGCTTGCCTGTACCGCCGTCGACACCTAGCTAAGCACTTGGCAGTGACACACGGCGCTCGGCAGAAACCCATAGTAATACAACTGGCTGCTGCTGGTTTGAGAAGCACTATTAATGCTTTCTTGTCCAATGACCAGAGATTAGATTTTTAGAAAAATGTACCATTAGTTTTTCTCGAACTCAGCTGCTTTATTTGAACAAACTTGTTTATAAATTTAATATTAAAAAATTAATATATGTCTGTGATTTTTTTAAAAACTCATAGAAACAGAGATATAAAATGAAAAGTAAAACCAATATCTTTCTCCCTCACTCTGACCTCTGATCTCCTTCTCTAAAGACATTAATATTTTCTCTTTCTTAAAAATGCTTATACATATACTGGTATATATACATGTTATTTAAAATAGGCACGAAGAAAAAAAATAATATACACACTGTTCTACAATTTCCTTTTTTCACTTAACTGTATATCTTACAGATCTTCCAATATCAGCACATGTAACTCTACCCAATTCTTTTAAATGACCATATACTATTCCTTTATAGAGATGAGCCAACAGGTATTAATTGGTACCCTATT
This sequence comes from Propithecus coquereli, assembly GCF_000956105.1. Lineage (NCBI taxonomy): Eukaryota > Metazoa > Chordata > Mammalia > Primates > Indriidae > Propithecus > Propithecus coquereli. Next base: position 372,558 of record NW_012148631.1, read on the forward strand.
GAAGGTTGCTTCCAGTTTTCTATGATGACAGTGAACTTCAAGATATACATGTCAGGCCGAGGCGGGCAGATTGTTTGAGCTCAGGAGTTCGAGACCAGCCTGAGCAAGAGCGAGACCCCGTCTCTACTAAAAATAGAAAGAAATTAATCAGACAACTAAAAATATATAGAAAAAATTAGCCGGGCATGGTGGCGCATGCCTGTAGTCCCAGCTACTTGGGAGGCTGAGGCAGGAGGATCGCTTGAGCCCGGGAGTTTGAGGTTGCTGTGAGCTAGGATGACGCCACAGCACTCTAGCCCGGGCAACACAGTGAGACTCTGTCTCAAAAAAAAAAAAAAAAAAGATATACATGTCTTGGCATATTCTGTGAATATATCTGTTAGAGAAGTTCCTAGCAGTGGAATTGCTGGGTCAAAAAGGGTATATGCACTTAAATTTTTGATAAATATTGCCCAAGGGGTCTCCAAATTAATTAGGTTGCACTAATCGTATTTACTTGGAGTAGTTCACATTGACTCTGCAGATCACAGTCCCAAAGGAGGGCCTGGAACTAGAGCTAATGTTGTGGGCAGCATTAGAATCCGCCCAGGGTTTGGGAAAAATTTAATCACGGTCAGAGAGAGTCACAGGGGCAGCAGCATTAAGCTGTCGTCTGCATGTGGGAAATGTCTGCACGGGCGCCTTCCACCGGCTGCGGCTGCTGCCACCTGGGCATTCTGGGAACATCCCCTCGGAAACTGAGGAAGAGACTGCTGGTCCCCTGGGGAAGGGGGCAGGAAACCTGCATTCTAGTCCCAACATTGCCCCCCATTTTGCTATCCTCAGCCGGTCCCTTCTCCTCTCTCTACTTTAATTCCTTTATTTCAGACATCAATAAGGACTCAGGGTCACAAACTCACATAGTCACAGGGGCAAGGCAGACAAGCTAATTCAGTGTCTGGGTGGGGAGCACACGCCCCACCCGAGGACAGAGCCAAAACCCCACTCCAGAGCGCTCTGGGGGTAAAGAGGTAGGCCCACAGCTACTGGAGCTCCCAGTTTTCCATGGGAATCCAGAAATGTGGATTTTTTTATGCAAGATTTCTAGATTTCTTTTTCTACGTTTTTAAGTGCTGGAAACTAATTCAAAAGTTTAAAAATTCTACTTGATATTTAATATATAAAAATACATGAGTTCATAATAGTACTCAAAAAGAGAAAGCTCTCCGAAAATCATCTGTCAAAAGAGATAGTTTTTATATCAACTTCTTATTTTGAAAATTGATAGTTAAAGGGAAAGAATCAAGCATTTATCCGATCTTTCCTGTGGTAACTCAAATAGCCCAGGTTTCTGGGTTTTTCTTTACACAGGAGTTCTGACTAATGTATATAAATGATGGCAGAAAATCATTTTACCATCTCCAATTAAATAACTGATTCAGACAATACTCATCAATGAATGCTAAAATCTTGAAGTTAAAGGTTGATTCTTGGGGTGCCAAATTATTAATCGCAGATTATTGCTGGTAGTGAGGGTAGAAAAGCAACGTTACGATGGAGGGATTGATCAACCTTAGCATGAGAACAGTGAAC
>NW_012148631.1:375025-378521 GCF_000956105.1 Propithecus coquereli
AAAAAAAAAAAAAAAAAAAAGAGTAAAGTGTCGCAGGATCTGTAATTTAAAATACTTTTGCAAAACAACCACCTAACTCCACAAATATTAATAGCCAAACATTTATAATTATTAAATCTAAGTGATGGGTACATGTGGAATCTCAACTTAAGTGATTTTTAAGGCTCCTTTCAGATGGAAAATTTTCGGATCCCAGCTGCATCTTCTGCCTCTGAATGTCATTGCGTGGGAAGGGAGAAACACACACGGTGAGCAATGCGCTCTAGCAGGGCTCTTTCCCTCTCCTCTGGAGGGAAGGCCTAGGGGAGCCCACAGCTCCGGAGGCTTTTTACCCTGCAAGACAGGGCTGTGGCTGAGGCATTGGCACCCAGCGAAGGCAGGTCCCAGCCGTGCAGAGACAGAGAGGCGGGGCCCTCCAGGCACCAAGCGCGTCACTTACCGGACTCCGGCAGGACGCATCCAGCACTGTCCTTCATTAGCGCTAATGGAATTTCAAGGTCAATGACCAGTCATAAACATCAGCCCTAAATTAAGTGTATCTGAGGCTCCTTGCCCAGAGAATTTTTTTCTTTTTCTTAAAAGCCAAGTTGCTTGGGAGTTAGGAGAGTGTCAAAAATACAGTTAACCTTTCAAGATGAAAACGTTATCAATTCTATTGATTTAGATCATAACTCTCTTCCATTTAACTCATCAAAAAGGATGGCCAATTTTAAAAATAATGTGTTTCTCAGTCTTACGGAGGTTTTTTTCCCCCCTTCTTTTTTCTCCTTTCTTCTTTGTCTTCTTTTTCCTTCCTTCTCTCTTTCTCCAGGCAACTTTTCTCTTAGCTCCACTGGGGAAGCCTCACACAGGGAGATTGACTGGGGTCTGGCTAGATTGCTGACGACACTGAAATGCCGCACACCTCACCCACGGCGCTTTGTATTATTAATAACAGCATATCTGCCTGCTGTTCCCCGCCCCCCTTCTGAACAGCTGGGAATATCCCTGCGATCCTTGTCATACGACATGACTAATATGTTCAGCTATAGAGGTACAAAGGAGACGGAAATAAATGAAGGGATCGCTAAATAGGAGTTTTTCCATCCCTCCAGTGGGATGATGAGTAACTAGGAACAGACAGCCACAAGCATCAGTGCATAATAATCATCAGGTTTGGGGTCTGGGAGACTTGAGAAGAATCCCAAATCAACACCCTACCAAAGGTCAAGCGTACAGTGAGCTTTGGTCCCAGCACCAGAATCGACAGCAATTCCTAGCCAAGCCCTCATCTCATCTCACCTTCGGACTCTCAGAGGCTCCAAACCCTTCCTGCTGTGCTGTGGTAGAGGTGTTGTGCCTTGGTCTCCACTCGTTTCCTTGCCTACTTCCAAATCTGTGTGTGGTACTGCAGGCAAGGAAAGAACTGGTCCCCTGACACAAACCCCAAAGCTGCATATGTATTTCTTTATGGATACTCTATGCAGAAGAATTCCAAGCAGAGCTCTGAGCAAGGCACATCTTCTTGGTGCAGACAACAACGACAATTTTTTTGCAAGACTCTGACTGTGTTAAACAAAGATGGCCACGGCCCTTCCTCCTGCTCCCGGGGCTGTCAGCCTTCTATCTAAAGCCGGGAGTCTGTTGTAATGTTTCCTGTTCGTAATGTTTCCCACCAAAAACGAAAAATTCAGCATTGCTTTTATGTCCATATTATCCCTAGAAGCATACACTCCAATTTGGAAGATTTTGGTGTGTTAAAATCCAATTCCTCTTTGGAGAGGCCAAGGAAACCTTTGTAGCATTGTTGTGTAATTCTTTTTTCCCCAGGCTGAAAAGGTTAGCTTTATCAAGCTAATACAATCTTCCCTCCCAGGACAGACTAACTCTGACTTTAAACAATCTGTGAATAAATAGCTCGGCCTTCCCCCAAGTCTCTTTCCCTTCGTCTCAGCTGAAGAATGAGAGAACACGGATTATCATTTTGATTACAAATATATTTCTATCTGGACGAAGATCTACAAAGGGCTGAAGTCACCTCTATAAATTTAAACAGTCTCTAGTTAACTCTGAAGAGTTAAATCCTCTCTCTCTCTCTTTTTTTTAAACATCCTGGTGCTTCAAAGATGTTATATTAGACAGATGTCAAGTTGATATAATAAACAGCAATGCCAAATCTAATGAATTAAGGGAAAAGGGAACCACATGCTGAGATTTTCAGATGAAATCAGGCAATGACAGGGAAGAAAAATGAAGCCACATTTAAAAACGGCTTGAGAGTCCAAAATTCAAGGTGTGGAGAGGCTCCTAGCAGGAGAAATTTCAACTGTGCGCTGCATTCATCTTACATATCTATGCGTTTCTGCCTGATGTTCCGACTTGGGGAAAGGGAAGATAAAATGAAATTTAAAGGGTCCCTGGGGCTAGCAGTACTTTGGTGAGGGAAGTTGGTATATCAGTTGTCACCGGGGGCCCCAGCCCTGCTGTCAACGACTGCACTAAGGTGAGGGTTTTTAGAAGATATTTTATAAGAGGTTTGTGAACTCGATTTGTGTTTCTGACAACTTCCTTGCACTTGCCATTAATTATGCTCAGGTGCAAGACTTCAGCTCTCACTGGTTTGGATGCGAGCACAGACAATGCGGCTCAAGCCAAAGCATCAGCGTGAAAGTACAGCGCTGGGGCCCTGGCCGAGGGATTGCTCTCCTTGAAGTCCTTTAGAAAAGGAGATTTTACAACCTCAGTGATACAGTCAATGTTATACATGGAGGATAAAGTTCTACTTTTTGTCTGGCTCAAAGAACTCTGGCTTTAATTTGTGCCTGTTTCAGTTTTTCTCAAAAATTTTCTGCAGATATGTCAACATCCTTCTTAAAAGTCAAAAAATCCTCACCAGAACCACTTAGCAATACCTATCTAAATATAAAATGTTCATACCCTTTGCCCCAGACATTCCACTTCTAGAGGTTTTATCCTATAGATATATATACTCACAGTAATGCACAAAGATACATGCAAAAGGATGTTCATTGCAGCGTTGTATTAGCGATACCAGAAACAATTTAAATTCTTTCAATGATTACCCAGTTAACAGTAAACTGAATTCTAGTGCATCTAGCCAACAGGACACCATATACTTCATTAAAAAAGAGAATTGGGCTGGGCATGGTGGCCCTGCAATCCTAGCATTCTGGGAGGTCAAGGCGGGAGAACTGCTTGAGCTCAGGAGTTTGAGACCAGCCTGAGCAAGAGCGAGACCCCTTTTCTACTAAATATAGAAAAACTAGCCAGGTGTCACAGCGCAGGCCTGTAGTCCTAGCTACTCGGGAGGCTGAGGCAGGAGGATCGCTTGAGCCAAGGAAGAAAGAAAGAAAATAAAAAGAAAAGAAAATAAAAAGAAAAAAAAATTATGTTTTGAGATGGAAACATAGCTATGATATATTAAGTAAAACAGCAAACTTTAAAATGGTACACAGTCTGATTCCATTTGATCATGTATAGAAACTTCCTGGAAAGA
>NW_012148631.1:379101-386803 GCF_000956105.1 Propithecus coquereli
TTCTATAGCAAATTTTGGTGATTTGCATTAAATTTGATATTATTCAGTATATTTCTTCTATTCTAGTACCTTCCTTTGAGAAGAGTTAATGTCAATATTTAGAACTAAGCTATTTAGAGGCGTTAAAATCAAATGAGGGTTTGGCCTCTGCTCCACGGAAGTGATTGTTATTTTTTTCTAGCAGGGATCTCTAACACCTCGAGTTGCCTGAACTCCCTACTGTCTGTAACGATGCCCTTCATTTTGGGATGTAAAGGCTTTTTGGATATCCGGTCCCCATTTGGGCAGAATTCCAGAAGAGGACATTAAGAAGCTACAAGGTATGGAAGTCAGCCCTGCCTTTGGGTAAGCTACGCATATTCACTGGATTAACTTGGTTTTTATTTTGGGAGTCAAAGATTTCAGTGAGCTGGAGCCTCCGACCCCTTCGAGGCAGCCCCTACATCTGTGGAGGCCCATGTCTACGAACGTCACCAAGTGGCCAACTTCCCTCTCCAGAACGCCTCACACTTAAGGAATCATAACAGCTCCACACACCAGAGCTAATTTTGCAGAGAGCAAGAGCAACAACTTAACTGGAGGCAGGGAGGATAATCTGAGAATGAATTATTCACCAGTGAGACCATCACGGGTGCACTAAGGGAATACAGATGCCTGCTGTGGAGCTCAATCTCCCCGTTTCCTTATTCAGCTGTAACGGATCTTTCCAGCCCCCGTGAATTGGGTGTATTCGCGTTCAGGGAGCTTCTGCGCTGCTTCCAAACGGCTGCTTCTCTCTCCTTCTGGTTCAAGCTTACTTCTCTGGGGGTGGGCGGTGGGTGAACTTCTCTTCTGACTTTCAATTCTCTTTTTTACAAGTTGATCTGTCTCCACTTCTCTCTTTTTCTGGCTTATTTAAACCGAGAGTCTCTCTGTTTTATTTTTTTTTTTAAATAAGGGAATCAGAAATACCATGCACTAAGCTTTATGGGCTGTACTCACTGGTATGTTAGATGCAAGCCATTGAATAAAAACCTGCAAGGCATTATTCATTCACGTATATCCCACAGAATAACTGTTCTCAGTCTCACTAAGGTGACACAGCACTCTGCTGCTTGAGTTGGGAGTAGTTTAGAATCATGGCTAATCTGGCCCGGAGTCTGAACGCCTGAGTTTAAATTTCAGGTCCCTGATTTAAAACTTTGATTTTTTTTTTCTCAAAATCTGTGTATTTGGACATCATCTGTCACCTGACACGTGGAAGAACGTCTATCCATGAGGACATTTCCTTGTACTTGATCTTGCATAGAAAACAGCTCCCCTTATCCTTGCTCTGCTCTTCCCAGCCTTCTTGAAAACTCTTACAGTCCCACACTTGTTATGTTCCCAAACACCCTCCTTCCCTCAAGCTTCCCCTCTTGGTGCGCGTGGGAGCTCAGCCATTCACCTCACGTGCAAGATGAAGAGGGCAATTTTCTGTAGTAAAGATATATGGGACAAGCCAACCTCAAGTTCACATCCGTTAAAGCATTTCTCTGTTGGCAACATTTTTACAAGCCTCTCACAGCTATATGCTTAATTAAAATAAAAGGGTGATATACATCATTGCACCAAATCCTTGCTGATAGAGGAAGGAAGAGAAAAAAATGAGTACATTAGTTCTCTTTTATTAAAAGAGTTATTTCAGCATGACATCTCAAATAAAGACTAGCCATTAGCAAAATTAAAAATTAGGTGAAGTTGATTTTGGGAAATGCACACATTTAGTGCCCTCCTCCTGTCTCTGGCGTGTCTCCTCCTGTCCCAGCTCCAAGCTGCCTCCTTCCTCCCCACTTCAGGGAGCATTCTTGATCATCCAGTTCCCAAAACTGATTATCATAATGACGGAATGACAAGTAGAGGGAGAATGGTTTGTTTATAAATTCTGCCTCATACCTCTTCCAATTAAGTAAGAACAAAATGGTTAACCTTTACTGGGCACATCCTGTAAGCCAGACACTGTTCTAAGCACTTTATACATAAAAGCTCGTTTAATTATTTAAATCACTCTTAGGTAGTGTGGGGGAAGGAAAGCAATATTCCTTGAACACCTGCCACAGTCTAAGTGCATGATGGCAGTTTTCTCTGTTAATGCTCATATCAACCACACAAGGTTAATGAAACGAATTCCATTTTGCAGATGAGCAGACTGAGGCTCAGAGGAGTAACTGGCCCCATGCTGCAGAGTCAGTAAGGAGGTAAGGAGCAAGGTTTCCAACTGAGGTCTTTCTCTTTGCAAATACAATCAATCCTGTATAGAATACAAGAGGTGGAAGGTGGGAACTGTTGTGTGTAAAAATCTGTAGAGGTGGACACGTGCATGGTGCATTTGAGGGGCAGAGGATGATCACGATCAAGGGGTCCTGAAGGGGAAGAGAGAGAAAGAAAGGTCACCGAGGGGAGCTGGGTGCAACTGAACATATTAGAATGCTGGGGTAAGGGCCATGAGCTTCAGTTTGGAGGCGACGGGCAACCGTCGAGGGTTTTCGGGAAGGCACATGAGAACAGAGCTTCATGAAGTCTGATCAGGCAGCGATGTATAAACTGATCATAGGGGAACTCAGTACACTGGTAAGAGGTTCGTTCAGCATAAGACAAAGAGGCCCCAGCTAGGGCAGGGTACTGGGATGAATGTGAAACTCCGGGTGCTGTTTGCTAAGAGAACGCTCACGTTTCAAATGCAGGAATGGAAGCGATTCCGACGAATATTTTGAGATTCCTTTGTTACAGGCAACTGTGCAGTGAGAGCCTCACATCTGAACTCAGGAGGTGAGGAGACGTGGAGAGCAAGGGTGCTTGTGTTACGAGGTGGTGAGTAGCAGGGTCACCTGGCCTTGTGCTTAATTAGACAGGAGTGGGGACGGGTAGGAAAAAAGGAGTCGAGGATGATTCTAGCCTGCAGTCTCGATCACTGGGACAATGACAGTGAATCCATACACAGAAGAGGAACGTCTTGACTGGACATGCTTTGGGGAAATGGTTTACTTTAACACATCACCAGATGGAAGACAAAAATAAGGGTGAACAAGCTGCCCCCCAGAACACTCTACAAGCCAGAGTCCCGGGTGTCAGTCTTGATGTTCTCTCTCCTTAATCCTTATGTCCAACCAGTCACCAAGCTCCAGCATTTTTTACTTCCAAATATCTGTCCAATCCACTTCTCTCTACCTCCAGGGGCAGCACCCTCCCCAAGCCACCACCCCCTCTTCTGGCCTGCTCGAGTCCCTGTGCTCCCCGCCTGTCACCTTCCACCCTGAAGTCACAGGGCTCTTGGACAAACATAAACATGATCAGGTAACCCCCTTCCTAAACACCTTTTAGAGGTTTCTCAGTCTGGGTCAGGCATCGGTGAACTACGGCCTGTGGGCCAAAGCCAGCCTGCTGCCTGAACCAAAGCTTTTGGACCACGTTCGTTCCTTTACGTGTTGTCTGTGGCTGCTTTTGCACTGCAACAGCAGGACTGAGTGGTTGCAACAGAGCCTGTTTGGCTTGCAGAGCCTGTGATATTTGTCATTTGATCCTTGATAGAAAAGGTCTCACAATCACTGGACTAGACAAGTCCTTACCCTGGTCCACGAGGCCCTGCGTGATCTGACCCCGCCCACTTCTCCAGTCTCTCTCCACACCCCTTGCTCTTGTCACTTCAGTTGCACTGGCCACTTCTGGCTGCTCACAGGTGTCACGGGCATGGGCCTCAGCGGTCACGGGGAATGGCCTGCCTGTTCCATGTAATTCTGGGACACAGACTTTTGGGATCTAGGGTACTCCTAGCCCCAGTGTTTGCCTAGCTCCCCCTTCCTGGGTCCTACTTCTCTCCCTTCTGCAGGGTAGGGTCCAGTACCTTCCATCTCTCTCACTCCTGCCCCCTCAGGCCCACCTTTTAGGAAAGGGGCCCACATCAACCACTTACACCTCAGTTCAACTCAAGCCAGTATAATGAACATAGGAGCATTTGGGCTTTGAGCTTTATTTCTAATTGAGAACATTGTCTTCCCTTCCAAAAAACCTTCCAGAGATCAGTGAGCATGTGGGAGGGCTTTGCAGAGTGGAGGGGAAAAAGGAATAATGCATCCCTGAGCTCCCACCATAGAGGTAGGCGGTTGCCACCCCCACCAAGGTGAAAATCAGCCCCAGTTTCAGATTCAGTCAACCAATATTTACAGAGCACCTTCTATGAGCCAGGAACGGTGCTAGGAACATTTGTTTGTTATTTTCTGTTGTCCTAAACCATGCAAAACAGTCTGGGGTTGGCTGCAGGTAACAAAAGCCACTACAGATAGTTTAAGCAGGATGTCCAACAATTTTGCAAGCATCTGTTGGTTTTATAGCAAAAGGGATTGGATGCTCACAAACTTGCTGGGTGTGCCGGAGGAACAGGTCCCAGGGTGCACCTCTGGGAGTGACCTGCAGGAACAACACTGCAGAACTGACCCATCAAGGAGCTGCCACTGTGCACAAGCTGGGGGAGCAAGAAGCAGCTGCCCCAGCTGCTGGTTCCAGAATCAGACCATCGTGGCTGCTATGTAGAGATTTGGAAGCTACATCCAGAGCTGTTGGCTCCGGAGCCACTCCATGATCAATGTCCGCGAGACAGATCCCTGGCAGGGCTCCTGTCTTCCCACCTAACTCGGTCCTGGATTCCAGTCTTTTACAAGCACATCAGAGGGCAGATATTAAATCACACGCAGAGCCTAGCTGCAGAGGAGTCTGGGGACTGTCAATTTTAGCTTTTCCATCTCTGCAGGATGGGAAGGTAGATGAGGAAGATGCTAGAATGGATGTTGAGTAAGGCAATCTGTAGTCTCTGCCTTGTAAAAAAAAAAAAAAATTGGGGTTGTCACCTTGATTTTACAGAAGCAGAAGCCGAGTTTGCACTTGGGGTGAAGCATTCAATCCCAAAGTCAAGTCCAGGTTTGCCAACTCTAAGCCCCATTGCTTTTTCCAATAAAAGGAAAGAGAATGTCATTTGTTATATTCAAAGGCAGTAACAAGGGAGGCCTTGGTCCCCTTACTGCCAAAACGGCACATTCCAGAGCTCAGCCAGCTGCTGGGGAACTGATTAAAAGTTGGTGGACCAGGGTCAGCCTGTGGACCTGGTTGGGAAGAATCCTGGAGTCTCCCCCAGCTTTTTCAGCATCTCGCCGCTCACAAAGTGACCTACCGAGGACATGCTTTCCTCAAACAGGGTGCTCTGGGATAACGATGCTTTTCTCTGGGGTGCAGTGACTCGAAGTTCAGGACAACCATAAAAGTACAAGCTGTGGCTCCCAAAGAGCTGGAAGGATGAGCCTGTGCACCCGCTGTGGGGGAAGGTGTAGATATGAGGTCCTGAGAAGGAGCTCATTTCTCTAGGAGAGAGCCTGTATCTCCAATTACAGGGACTGCACTTTTCAGGAGTAGACAGAAAATATTAATTATTCAGATAGTCATTGCCACTGCCTTGGCTCTGGGTCTCCTCAGGTCTCAACTGGACATCACAAAGCCAGCTCCCTGGGAGCCCCGCTTTGCGTTTCTACCATCCAATTCACCCTTCCTGCTGCCGGACCTACATGTCTAGGATCTGGGTCTAACTGCGTTAAAGCCCTGCTTAAAAGCCTTGTACCTTGTCATTACTTAAAAGAGAAATCCCACTCAACAACAACACAACGCGATTAAAACATGGGTAAGGGATTTGGGTAGCCTTTTCGTCAGAGAAGATATACGAACGGCCAACAAGCACATGAAAAGATGCTCAACATCACTAACCATTAGGGAACTCCAAATCGAAACCATAATGAGATATCACCTCACATCCATTACGATGGCTACTATAAAAAACCAGGAAATAACAAGTGTCAGCGAGGATGTGGAAAAATCAGAAAACTTGTGCACTGTTAGTGGGAATGTAAGATGGTGCCACTGCTATGGGAAACAGTATACTTGTTCCTCAAAAAGTTAAAAATAGGTGGGCGCAGTGGCTCACGCCTGTAATCCTAGCACTTTGGGAGGCCAAGGTAGGAGGACTGCTTGAACTCAGGAGTTTAAGACCAGCCTGAGCAAGACCAAGTCCCCCATCTCTACAAAAAATAGAAAAACTAGACAGGCGTGGTGGCACGTGTCAGTAGTCCCAGCTACTCAGGAGGCTGAGGCAAGAGGATCACTTGAGCCCAGGAGTTTGAGGTTGCAGTGAGCTATGATGATGCCACCGCACTATAGCCCAGGCAACAGAGTGAGACTCTGTCTCAAAAAAAAAAAAAAGTTAAAAATAGAATTACCATATGATCCAGCAATTCTACCTCTGAGTATATATCCCCCAAAACTGAAAACCGGATCTCGAAGAGATATCTGTACACCCAAAGCAGCATTAGTCACAATAGCCAAAAGGTGGAAGCAACCCAAGTGTCCTCTAATGGATGAATGGGTAAGCAATGTGTAGTATATACATACAATGGAGTATCATTCAGCCTTAAGAAGGAAGGACATTCTGATACATGCTACAACCTGCTACTATGTGTGCAGAATATGGAGGACGTCATGCTAAGTGAAATAAGCCAGTCACAAGATCAATGCTGCATGAGTCCACTATATGAGGCACCTAGAATAGTGAAATTCACCAAGGCAGAAAGTAGAGTGGTGGTTGCCAGGGTCTGGGAGTAGCAGGGGACAGGCAGTTGTTGTTTGATGAGCACAGAGTTTCAGTTTTGCAAGATGAAGAGTTCTGGAGCTTGGTTGTACAATAATGTGAATATACTGGACACGACTGTACTGTACACTTAATGATATTTAAGAAGGTAAACTTCATGCTATTTGTATTTACCACAATTAAAAAAAAAGATAAGTCCAAGGTACCTGGTGTGTGGCATTCAATGCCTCAGACCCCTCCAACCTACTCTTGAACCTTACCCTATGCTTCTTCCTGTGGTCAATCAGCGACCCTGGCTGTTCCTAAAGCTCAGAGTGTCCGTTCATGTCTCTGTCCCTCCAAGTGGCTCCCCCATAGCAGGTGGAGCTCTTTCCTCCATCACACTGACCAAAACTCGCAATTACATCATGTATTTCCTTGACCATTAAGATTCGGCCTTTCTTGCCTGCAAGAACGTCAGTGCTGTGATGCAGGGACATTAAATATCATCAAATACTGCAGGATTGAGTGCCTCTGGTTCACTGGATGACTGAGGCATGTTTAACACCCAGTTCAGATGCCATTTCCTTTTTCAAGCCTTTCTAAGCTGCCCGAGCAGAAGGGATCCTCCTTTGTCTGGTTTAGTTTGCACTTTCCTGAACCGCCGGCACATCACCTATCACGTCGCATTACAGTTAACGTAGACGTGGCTATTTCTCACCCCAGATGGAGACCTTCCAGCCAGGGCTCGGACAGTACTAACTGGTACCTTCCCAGCACCCAGAGCAGTGCTTGGCAAATAACAGGTGCTCAGTAAACGTTTGCTTTGATGTGGCATTTTCCAAACTTTTGGCATTTTCCAAACTTTTGTCATTTTGTCATTTTTTTCACCTTCAAGATTTTTTATCATATTTATTTACACACTTCCCTTTAAATGGGCTCACATTTTAAAAATTATTTAAATAAGAAAATATTATCAGTAAAATCAAGTGTTTAATGTGCTAGCTATTAAACTGAAGCTATTAAACTGAGTTTAATGTGTATTAAACTCTAAAACACATTAAACTAAATGAATAATAATTA
>NW_012148631.1:388458-389715 GCF_000956105.1 Propithecus coquereli
ACTAGCTGCTGGGCTGTAGCTGGAGGCAGCTGCCGTGGAAAATATACGGACGGCCGGGGCGAGGTGTGGGCCGGCCCCCACTGCCGGGGAGGGGCGCTTCCTCACAGTCAGGCTCTGGCCTCCTTTATTCTGTTGGGGGTCCTTCCTCGGGACCACACCTCCTATGGGCCTGCTGTCTACACTTAAGGCAGGCAGGCTGGGCCCGCTGTCTACACTTAAGGCAGGCAGGCTGGGCCCGGTGTCTACACTTAAGAAAGGCAGGCTGGGCCCGCTGTCTACACTTAAGAAAGGCAGGCTGGGCCCGCTGTCTACACTTAAGGGCAGGCTGGGGCCCGGCGTCTACACTTAAGAAAGGCAGGCTGGGCCCGGTGTCTACACTTAAGGCAGGCAGGCTGGGCCCGGTGTCTACACTTAAGGCCGGCAGGCTGGGCCCGCTGTCTACACTTAAGAAAGGCAGGCTGGGCCCGCTGTCTACACTTAAGAAAGGCAGGCTGGGCCTGGTGTCTACACTTAAGGCCAGCAGGCTGGGCCCGCTGTCTACACTTAAGGCAGGCAGGCTGGGCCCAGTGTCTACACTTAAGAAAGGCAGGCTGGGCCCGGTGTCTACACTTAAGAAAGGCAGGCTGGGCCCGGTGTCTACACTTAAGGCCGGCAGGCTGGGCCCGCTGTCTACACTTAAGGCCGGCAGGCTGGGCCCTCTGTCTACACTTAAGGCAGGCAGGCTGGGCCCGCTGTCTACACTTAAGGCCGGCAGGCTGGGCCCGCTGTCTATACTTAAGAAAGGCAGGCTGGGCCCTCTGTCTACACTTAAGGCAGGCAGGCTGGGCCCAGTGTCTACACTTAAGGAAGGCACACTTACAGGAGACCAGATGAGTTGACGGACCTGCCGCACAAGTCACTCCCCTGAGAGAGAAGTGAGTGGGGTCCTAGTCAGTGTCACATGGTGGGCAGGGGGCAGAGGTGGCCTACCTGCTTCGCTGAGGAGAAGTGAAGGTACAGATTTCTGGGCATTTCCCCAGATAAGACAGCATCTTCGGGGGAGAAGACTGTCAATTTAAGTGCCTTCAGGTGGTTCTTATCCCTTCCACCTTTGGTGCCCCACAGTCTCCATCTTTGCCTAAAGAAAAGAGAGCTGGCAAGTGGGAGAACCATCCACTGTACAATGGGCCCTTGGCGTGGAGGGAGGTAGACTTGTGTTAACTTTTCTCTACGCAGGAGTGCGAGGGAAATGGGTGTGCATTTAAGCAAACAGTAAAA
>NW_012148631.1:398085-398979 GCF_000956105.1 Propithecus coquereli
ATATGATAGGCCCAGACTCAAACAATAACAAACCATTCATTAAAATACTGAATGATAATAATATGTTAAATATGATGAATAACACTTGGTGAGCACCTATTGCCAGGCACTGTTCTAGGAAATCAATCCTCATAACAACCCTATGAGTTAGGTACTCTGATTGTGTCCATTTCATAGATGAGGAAACCAAGGCTAGTAGAGGCTGGGCCACTTGCTCAAGGTTACACCAGCAAGTGCTTCCCAACTCTACCTAAAACCATTGGACAAACCACTTGGCCTCCAAGTGTGAAGATGTTATTGTTATTGTTGCTATTGTTACAATGACTATAGCTAACATTTATTGAGGGATTACTATACGCCAAACACTATGTTAAACATTTTATTTCACAAGACTTACATCACTTAATCACCACGGCAATCCAATGAGGAGGCGCTATCATGGCCTTCATTTTACAAATGAGGAAACTGAGGCAGAGAGTTGTTAACCAACCTCTCCACAGCCGTTGGTAACTAGAGAGCAGCAGAGGCAGGATTCAAACCCAGGTGTGCTCTGGAATTAAAGCCAGCAAGGGCCAGAGAAGAGCAGAAGGGGCGTGTAGATTCTGTACAACTGGAAATGAGACTTAACTTCTTGGGATTAAAACTTTCCTCAGGTCATCTGGAGGGACAGCTGTCTCTGTTGGCTGGCAGCTCATTTATCTGAAGTCTACCTGAGAAATCTATCTGTGCATGAACAGACAAACAAAACCCAGCACCTGTGGGGAAGGGAAACGCAGGGAAAACTGTGCAGGTGGTTCGCACTAGCTGCTGGGCTGTAGCTGGAGGCAGCTGCCGTGGAAAATATACGGACGGCCGGGGCGAGGTGTGGGCCGGCCCCCACTGCCGGGGAGGGGC
>NW_012148631.1:399029-405014 GCF_000956105.1 Propithecus coquereli
GGGCCCGGTGTCTACACTTAAGAAAGGCAGGCTGGGCCCGGTGTCTACACTTAAGAAAGGCAGGCTGGGGCCCGGCGTCTACACTTAAGAAAGGCAGGCTGGGCCCTCTGTCTACACTTAAGGCAGGCAGGCTGGGCCCAGTGTCTACACTTAAGAAAGGCACACTTACAGGAGACCAGACGAGTTGACGGACCTGCCGCACAAGTCACTCCCCCGAGAGAGAAGTGAGTGGGGTCCTACTCAGTGTCGCATGGCGGGCAGGGGGCAGAGGTGGCCTACCTGCTTCGCTGAGGAGAAGTGAAGGTACAGATTTCTGGGCATTTCCCCAGATGAAAAGGCATCTTTAGGGGAGAAGACTGTGAATTTAAGTGCCTTCAGATGGTTCTTATCCCTTCCACCTTTGGTGCCCCACAGCCTCCGTCTTTGCCTAAAGAAAAGAGAGCTGGCAAGTGGGAGAACCATCCACTGTACGATGGGCCCTTGGCGTGGAGGGAGGTAGACTTGTGTTAACTTTTCTCTACGCAGGAGTGCGAGGGAAATGGGTGTGCATTTAAGCAAACAGTAAAACAGGCGGACACACTGGATGCCTAATGGTTTGCCATCTGAGGCTCTGAGGTCAGGCGATCTGGTTTCCGGTCTGGACTCTGCCACTTCTAGCTGTGCGACTTTGAACAAGTTACTCCAACCTCTCACAGCTTAAGTTTCCTTATCTGCACAGTAGAAACAGTAACGGTTCCTGCTGGATTTGAGGTGCTGGGAGGCTATAAGGAGGTAAAGTATGGAGAGGGCTGAGCTTCATCTGGCACATAATAGATGCTCAATAAATACAAACCCTTAGCAGTGTACTGCTATTGCTATGATTAATAAGGAAGTCTGGGGCACTGTACTCCTCTCCTTCATGTCTAAAAACAGAGCCCTGGAGAGGGGTTGGCAGCTGATACCTGTGGCTCAGTTCCCATGAGAAGCTAAGCTCCAGTTCTGGAAATTCTCAAACCAGGAGTCCCCAAGAGGCCCGAACCACCCAGGACACTGTCCTGTTTCTTGCTGCCACACACCGTGAGTGAGGTGCCTCCTGGACAATCACCTGTAGGCACTGGGCCCACTGGAGGGGAAACATCCTATTTCAGAGGATAAATACTGCGAGTCCGCAAGAAGGCCTGCAAAACCTCCTGGAATCTCGCAAGTCTGACAGTGCCGCTGCCTCCCTCTGCAAATGCCTTCTCCTGACCACCACTGACAACCAGCCCAGGCCCAGCGCCCCCAGGTCCCTGCCAGGGACAACGCAGGGGACACTCTCTAATTGCCATATTGGCATTACCTGTTATTTGGCAGGAAGTAAACATAGGCATAGATCAACCCCCCACCCCAGGGAAAGCCAGGGAAGCTACTGAGAGGTGCCTGAAAAAGAAAGACGGCATTTAATTTCATCTCCCCTTCATCTTGTGTTACATCCGTATGGAGTTCCACTGCCTCTGACCTGGGAATTACGGAAAAACAAAACAAAACAAAATCTGCAGGATGAGGGAGTTGGAATAACCAATGACGGACTGACTGATCCACCTCCTCATCCCTCATGTAAATACTATTGTGCATCTTTATGAGCCAGGCATTGTGTGAGGATCTCGGGGTACAGGGGTGAGCGAAATAAAGACGTGGCCCCCGGCGACAGAGCCTAAGGCTGAAGTGGGAGGGTGACCTTTTCCTCACCTGCCTGCCCCTCCACAAAAGTCTCAAGTGACAAGTCCAGAGCTCTGCTCAGTGTTCTCTCGGGGAAGGAAAGGGACCGCATGTTCTGAGCGTGTAATAAGGGGATGGGACCTAGGCCAGGTGCAGTGGGGGCCACCGTAGGGTCAGGCAGTCTCGTGGCCTCAGACCCAGCCTCCTGGCTCCAGTGACTCTGTACCTCCGTTGTGCTGAGTGTCTGCAGCTAACACGGTGACTCGCGGCAGGTAGGTTTACGGCGAGGGTGTCTACTGCACAAAGCACTGCACAGGAAGAACTGCCCGGGACACTCTGGCCTGAGATGACTCCTGGCGCTTCCCTTCGCAGTATCTGCTTTAACAGCTCCCTGGAGATGTTTTCGCCGTGACCCAAGAGCTGCAGCCAGACCTTAACAATGATCCTTGACGCTTCTCCTCCGAGTGACAGAACTGCAGGGGAGGGAACCCCGCCTGCCTGCCAGGGCTGTAGCCATCACAACGTTTCGGGTGGGATGGGGGTGACTGGTAGTTTCAAGTATGGCAGGATCAGGACCTGCTTTATCACTGAGAACCACAGATTCTCCGAAAGCGGGGAGGCTGTCCGCTGCAGGGGGTGTGGCTGCCATACGCCAGGTGCTCCCTGTTTGGATCATGTCCCCCATTCAGCCCCAAATCCCAATCCCTACCCCATTCCTGATACTTTTCCTGTTGGTAGAAGGCACCATATATCCAAGTCATTCTTCTGGACCACGTGAGAAAGAGAGAAAAGGGAAGAGGAAGAAAAGACACATACGTGGGCTTCTTCTCTGTAGCTTCTCTCTCTTTTCCTGGGCCCCTACCTTACAAGGAGACAGAAGAATAGGAGGAACAGTAGTTCCTGCTTTCTTGCTTTGCAAAGGTTCTCACAGACAGCAAAGCCCTAGTGCACTCACCTCAGCCAATCCATCAACAT
This sequence comes from Propithecus coquereli, assembly GCF_000956105.1. Classification (NCBI taxonomy): domain Eukaryota; kingdom Metazoa; phylum Chordata; class Mammalia; order Primates; family Indriidae; genus Propithecus; species Propithecus coquereli. The sequence continues at coordinate 401,682 of NW_012148631.1, forward strand.
GTAGAAGGTAGAGAAGCAACTGCCCAGGGACACCCTGGGGAGAGGCAGCTTAGTGGTGGCCAGTGAATTTGGAAGGAAATAGATCTGGGGTCAGATCCTAGCAACGCCCCATCCTAGCTGTGTGACCCGAGCCCAGTGCTTACCCTCATAGTCGGTTTCTGTATTTGTTGAGTGGGGAGGCCTGCCCCATGGGGCTACTGTGAGAATGAAGGGATGACACGCACATCTAAACCACACCAAGCGTGGAAAGACTGCAGCAGCACAGGCTACGATTGGAGTAGCGCCCCCTAGTGTTGAACACTGAAACATGCATAGCCCGATGTTATGCCTGGCCAATAGAATGAGCTCAATCAATAGCAGCGATTATTATAAGACACAGTCTCATCTTTGGAAGCGTAAAGTATAACTTAGCCTTCCACATGAATAACACCAGCAAGCATACCAGGCAGAGAAAGAACTGCCAGCGTATAGAGATGAATAACATTCGCCATCCACGGATAAAGACAGCCTCGCGGCACAGGCGAGAACACAGTATAAACAAAGACACACGGCAGAGACGTGTAGGGGGTGGTCACATAGAAAAAAGGGGCTGAGGTGGAGAGTATTTAATAACCATTAGCACATTAGAAAGAACTTTCCAGTCCACTAAGGGTTTCTGATCAGCGTCTCTGCTAATTCTTACAACGGCAAGAGGAAAAAAGAATCGTGATTCTCTTTTCAGGGATGAGGAAATTGGGGCTCCAAAGAGCTGGTACCTTCTCCTAAAAGCATTGCTAGTAAGTACTGCAGCCAGAACTTGAGTCTAGGATCACGTTGGATCTCTGGCTCCAAAGCATCGACGTGGGTAAAGAGTCAGAGAGAAAACAAGGATAATCTAGGACCAGGCGCCTAGAGGGCATCAAAGGCCAAACAGGAAAGTTTGGATTTTACTGAGTAAGCAAAAAAGGGAAGGAAGGGCTTCCAGCAGAAGGGTGATGTGATGACAGAGATGACATAAGAGGCTGAACCCGGCTAGGAAGGGCTGAGTGGCGCGTGGAGTGGGCGAGGCTTCTGCTCTAACAGGCAGCAGTGGCTCCGGAGTGGTGACAAATGCTGGCGGTGGTCCTTAGGGAGTGATGGGCCCGACTCACCTTCCGGAAGCCCACCAGGACTTCAGCTTGGTTGTCCTGTAAAGAGATCCATTTGCCAAAGTGGGCAAGCCCTGGCCGACATCACAGTAATAATCACCCGCCAACAGCTCTGAAAAGGAATAATTTACCTACTGGAAGATTCTGCTGGAGGGAAGAGACTGGAGAGCTGAACAGACTGATCATTGTGAGCCACCCAAGCCTGCTTTCCCTCCCTGCTGGCTGTGATTCTACTTCAATAGCCGGTCTTTAAATGATCCACTACATGACTCACATTTTCTCTGCAGGGAGTGAAACTACGGGAGAGAAATAGCAAATTCATTCACTCATTCATTCATTCAGCTAATAACTATTGGCCCTACCGTGAGAAGCAACAGAGGTCAATGTGCCTTCAGGAGATGCCAGGCTGGCACCGCGCTGGGATGACAGAGGCGGCGCGAGGCTGGGGGAGCACACAGGATCGGGGCAGGCTTCCTACTAGAATGGACGGTCGAGTTCAATCCCGAAAGAAGCGCAAAGTCAGCCTGCGAGACTGGAGAGAGTGTTTTAGGAGGGCAGAGAGCCTGTGCCAAGGCCTGCAGGCAAGAGAGAGCCTGTTTGGGAACTAAAACAACATCATCATTGATAAATAATAGCTATTCTTGAGTACTTCCTATGGGCCAGGCACTATCTTAAATGCTTTATGTACATTATCTCCTATCTCTTTAAAAAGAAAACAAAAATAACAACTCTGTAAAGTACATGTTGCCCTCATTTTTTAGATGGGAAGCTGAAACCAATTTGCCTAAGGGCACACACTAAGATGAGGTGCAGCTGGGATTCGGACTCAGGTCATCTCCCTCCAGGTCCCCAAATTGGAACTAGTATACTGTGCATCGAGGGCCTCTCTGGCCACACCCCCTCCAGGAAGCCCTCCCTGACTTTGCCAGCCTGCAGGGTGATCTGCTTCTACCCTGGGTGTCTCTGGATTTCATCTTATCTCTAAAACCAGAGTGTAGCTTCCTCAATGTCAGGGGGGCAGCCTCCAGTCTCCTGTTTCAGGGTGTTCATTCATTCTTTTGTTTTATTCTCCTACAGCACCTCGGTAAGTATCTGTTGCCTGACCGTTTGTGTGTTGCAGTGCTATACTGATGAAATGATCTTTTTAAATGGAAAAGCCTGTTGGGTCTGTACATACCTCTGACTCCTGGCTAAAGGGAAGTTTGAATGCATTTCAGGTTTCACGGTGTTTTCATAAAAAGGGACGTGCAGGATTACAACGAGCAGCAAGAAAAGAGAGCTTCAGCACAAATCATGACATTCTGTTCTGAGCTCCGAGGGCCCTGGAGAAATTTGGAACAACCCCATCACAGCGCGCACAGACAACTGCGGTACGGTTTCTTTGAGGAACATCCTTTGTATGTGCGTCTGATTTTTGTTTAAAGAATATTTTTTCCAAGATGTCAAACATTAAAGAAACAAATCTGTTTATATTTGTCGGGCAACTAAAAAAAAAAACGCATCAGACTGAAGGCAAATTTCAAACAATGAAATGAACCTGGCCTACCAAATAAAGGCTCCGGAATCCCATAATTATAATTAGTTTCCCCTACACAATTAGGGATGCTAGCCTAGGGAGGACCACATGGATGCGAAATTAGTGAAATGAGCAAAGAGATTCTAACCAAAGCTGCCTCGTGGCATTAAGGTACTTGGATCTCAGGACTTGTGGGTGGGAAATCAACACCCATTAGGCCAAGACCAAACACTGGGATGGCTCATTCATACCCTTCCCGGACCACAGCTCTTGCACTCAAAGCAAGTGGTCACTGAAAGACCTCCCAAGACACAGTGTCCACCAGAAAGAATGAATCTCCCCAGAAGGGACAAAATTAACTCTATGAGCAGCTAACATTATGCTGGGATAAAAGCAGCCCAGTTTTCCACATCCCATGGCTTCCTGTAATGCCCTATTCCCAGGCGGGGTCCATGCTGACACTGATCCCAGTGGATGCAGGGTGCTGTTCAGCTAAGGGAGGGGGCCTTAGAATCATTCGGTCATTTAGTCAATCAACATATATTTATTGAGCACCTACTAGGTGCCTGTCCCATGCTAGGAATTGGGGGCTACAGTGATCAAAACTTAAATGCAATCCCTGGAGCTTCCAGTTTGGGGAAGATACTTAGAGATTAAACAACTATACAAGTAGTTGTTTTTGTTTTTTTT